>NW_005843259.1:196504-198242 GCF_000455745.1 Alligator sinensis | reverse complement strand
AAAGTCATCTATTTTTCAAGTTCTCTGCTTCTCCAGTTACAAATAAAACACACCAAGCAAAATTTCACCTGCTATCTAATTTCTTTGCTTCTACTAAAGAGACATTGCTTAAAAAAAAAAGCAAAAGAAGAAAAAAGATACTAACACATGAGCAGTTATAAAAGTAAATCACCTGGATATTAGCTTGGGTTGCACTGAGAATAGAACATAGCTATAGTAGTGTAACTGGCGGGGGAGAGAGGGAGGGGAGAATGAGGGGGCAAGCAAGGCACCAGCCCTAGGCATCAGCTTCAGGAAGGGGTGCAAAAATAGCAGCCACTGCTGCCCAGCCACCCCTCAGCATAGGTATATCCCCTTTGAAGACAGGCAAGACATACTCTTCCAAAGTGCTTACTCTCTGCTACATCTGAGCAAAGCTGCTAGTAGCAAACTAATAGGAAAACATTACAGAACAAGAAAGGAATTATAAGCTTCATGTCTGCATCTTTCATAAAAGCTTGATTTCCTATTATGCCTTTCTCTATGAAAAAAATCAATGATGACCAGATGGCACTCTAGGGTTTTTGAACTTCTCCTTAAGAAATTAAAATGTGAATCTCTACAAACCAGTGTAAGCCAGCTACTTAAATTCAAAACTTGTCACTAATTTTCCTTAAAGGTTGCAAGCTGTGGTAAAAATGCCTCATGATCCCTTATGCAAGCTGCACAAGGCCTTACGGCTGAGTTGTGAGCTGTTTTTTTCTTTTTTCCTCCTGCAGTAGATAAGCAGTGTCATAATAAGGAACAGTCCAGGCAACACTCGCTTTGTGATAAGGCTCAAGGCTTCTTGTTAGAACACATAGATTAATGCTTGCTCTGCACATAAATTTTGTAACCGTCATACTTGCTCATTGCCTTAGAAGTTACACCAAGCCACGAGGTTACTAAAGGGGCCCACAGTTCAGAACTGCGCATGCAGCAGGCCTCTTGCCGCAGTTCCATTTTAGGACTACGCATGTACTAAACTTTGCAGAAAAATGTAACCAATTACAAATTGCCACGCTGGAATCTATTGTTCATGTTAGCTATAAAAATGAAACCTCGGGCACAGCTCGGGGTCGACTTTACTTTGAGCACTGAGCTCCTCTGTCGAACTGTTTGCAAACAATAAACTCGAGTTGGACCCAGCCTGAGCGTGTGACTCTCTCCTTGAGGTAAATTGGACAAGCCTCCAGGGGCACGAAACTAGCAGTTTGTGCAACAATTTGGTGAGCCAGCCAGGAGTAGCCCTTGGACCACCCCGGGGTCGGACGACAAGACCGGCAAAGGTGTCCGTGAAGTGCGCACCAGACTGCTTTTGGAGTCTGTCACGTCACTGGGAACATGAGTCAGGACACCCGGGAGGTTAAAGGCGCGATCTCCAATGAATGAGTCAACCAGGCTCCGAAGAGACGGCGCCAGGGTGTTGGCAGAGTAAGTATTCGCTTTCCTTATGTCTTTTGAGTAGTCTCTCGGGGACTTTGGGGTTCAGCATATAGGTCTGAATATTGGTCCCGGGGACTTTGGAGTTCAGATGAATATTGGTTTGGAGTTCAGCAAATAGGTCTGAATATTGATTGACACAATGGGTTCGGGTAGCTCCCGAGAAGAAAACTCCGCAACCCCATTGGGATGCATGCTAAGAAACTTTAATAAGTTCAAAGGAGATTACGGGATAGAAATGTCAAAGGGGCTGGAGGGGTTAGGGTGCGAGGGACTG
>NW_005843259.1:192711-193413 GCF_000455745.1 Alligator sinensis | reverse complement strand
GTGCTGTGGTAACATTGACTGAGACTGTGTGGAAAGAAAAACTCCCTGCAAATTGGTCAGCACAGGCAGCGGAGCTCACTGCCCTGACACGCGCGTTGGAATTAGGAAAAGACAAAAGAGTGAACATTTTTACAGATTTGCGCTATGCTTTTGCCACTGTACATGCCCATGGATTGTTGTGGAACGAACGTGGGTTCATCACGGCCTCTGGACAAAAGATTGCAAATGGGCCACAGATTGTAATGCCATTGGAAGCCCTCCGGCTACCGAAAGACGTGGCCGTGGTGCACGTAAAAGCCCATGGCAAGGCTGCAGACGAGCGCCAGAGAAGGGGAAACGCAAAGGCTGACGTAGCAGCCAAAGAGGCAGCACAGATGGGAGGAGAGGCAGTGTTTCAGGGCTCGGCCCACAAGGTGCCCTTTTACTTAAAAGATTGTGAAATAAAGTATGGCCCAGGATCGGATCGGCTAGCCGCAGAGCTCAAGGCCATTAAGAACCCTCAGGGATGGTGGATCATACCCGGAGGGAGAGTATTAGTTCCTCGATGCTTATTAGGGGATGTACTCCACCGGCTACACTATTCCACCCACATGGGGGGCACCTCAATGGGGGACCTGTTGATTCGTCAGGTAGTGGCTCCAGGACATTATTTGGAAGCTCAGAGAGTGGCCTCTCAGTGCCCGACCCCTCAGAAGGTGAACC
>NW_005843259.1:181012-192181 GCF_000455745.1 Alligator sinensis | reverse complement strand
TCCCTACACAGGTTCGCTGCGCCATTTCAGTGTCTCCTGCTTGATGTGCCAATCCACAACCTTAAACCGGGTGACCAAGTCTTGGTGCAGAAGTGGAGAAAGAATCCCCTCGCGGAAAGGTGGGAGGGACCCTACCAGGTGCTGTTGACTACACACACGGCTGTTCACTTATCAAACAACGACAAGTGGACCACTGTTCGAGGGTAAAGCCTTTCCATCAGAAGGACACCATTTCCCAGGGTATTGTCACTCCGGAAGCTGATAACTCCCAGGAACAGAAAACCAGCGAGTGGAAAAATGAATCAGTAGGGGATTTAAAGATACGGTTACAAAGATGTGGACACTGATCTACCTATTGGGGCTTTCGGTCCCTTTTAGGTATATCAAACCCAGACTATTGTAAATGTTTTCCAAACGCACTTACAACTCTTAGTAAGGCCAACTACGAAACTTTTAAGTCTGCTGTAATCAATGCCCACCTATTTCCCATTTCCTCATGCTGCTCGCGTCAAGAAATTATACTAGTACTGGTATTCAGTGTTGGTAAGATGGCAAGGTGTATAAAGCCGGACTCAGAACTCTGGATTACTATCCTCAAAGATCGGCCTTCAAGCCTTCAGTCCTTTACAACTGTGCCCACAACTGTCAGTAGCCCCTTACTACTATCTGGAAACCTAAGGGCCCACCTACAAACACATGGGTGGGAAATTCATGGGTGGCCCTTCTCAAGGACTCAGCCCGGGCTTTAACTAACCAGAGTTGCCTTTTGTGTGCGCTTACTCCTGTTTCTAGTGATGAGGGAGTCCCTTTCTTGCCAATCCCCCTAAATAGGACAGGTATAGTCTCAGACTGGGGCTTTTACCAACACTTTTCCTTGAGATATAATGGTTCTGGAAGAGTTATGGTAGCAAAGATAAATGGATCTATTTGCATTTCCCAAAACGGAAGTGGGTTTAAAGTGGGACGATCAAGGTATAATGAGACATGGATTTCTCATGAAATCGCCCCTCAGGAGGGTACATGGACTTGCGCCAATGTCTTGTACCCAAAGTTTGATGATTGCAGCTGTCTATTAGGTAAAGAATGGATTTCAGTTTTGGGCCTTAACTGTACCCACTACCGGGACGGTACCACAGTACGTGAAAGTACAACAAGAAGCTCACTAACTCTAACCTTAATGAGCTCCCGCACCACCATTGCAGCTGAGGCCTGTGGGCTATGGTGGATCTGCGGACAATGGGCGTATAGACAGCTTCCCGCCAATTGGGCTGGAGCTTGTTATTTAGGGGCTTTAATTCCCGGTGTTTGGATAACACACCCTGAAACTCAGCGAGCTAAGCGCAGCACTGATATTTCCTTCAAGGGCATAGTGACAGGGGGAAGCCAAAGGTGGGGGAATGATGAATGGCCAGCGGAGAGAATAATTCAGTACTATGGTCCAGCAACTTGGGAGCAAAACGTGGTTGGGAGAGAGCCCACATATTTGACAAATCGAATTATTAGGCTCCAGGCCGTAGTAGAAATTATTACCAATAAGACTGCCGCAGCCCTGCGTCTGATTGGCAACCAGCTTACTCAGCTACGTACCACGGTACTGCAAAATTGCTTGGCCCTTGAGTATTTACTTGCAAGTGAAGGAGGGGTGTGCAGAAAGCTGAACTTGTCAAACTGTTGTGTTGAAATAGATGATAATGGTGAGTTAATAAAAGCCTTAGCAGATGAAATGGAAGAGGTAGCACATGTCCCAGTCCAAACATGGAATGGGTGGAATTTTGATTGGTTTACATCCTGGCTCCCTAATTTTGGGTGGTTAAGAGGAGCTTTCTTAGTCTTTTGCCTGAGGATGTTAATACTTTGTTTGCTCCCCTGTGTTATACCCTGCATCATGGCTCTTGTGAGACGAACAATACAGTCAGTCATCAACCGAGAAATGTTTGTGTATTATAAAAGATTAGCACTGGCTGAAACCTACTAAAATTAGAGTTAGAAAGCATCTTGAGGGGGGAATTGTGGTAAAAATGTCTCATGATCCCTTATGCAAGCTGCACAAGGCCTTACGGCTGAGTTGTGGGCTGTTTTTTTCTTTTTTCCTCCTGCAGTAGATAAGCAGTGTCATAATAAGGAACAGTCCAGGCAACACTCGCTTTGTGATAAGGCTCGAGGCTTCTTGTTAGAACACATAGATTAATGCTTGCTCTGCACATAAATTTTGTAACCATCATACTTGCTCATTGCCTTAGAAGTTACACCAAGACACGAGGTTACTAAAGGGGCCCACAGTTCAGAACTGCGCATGCAGCAGGCCTCTTGCCGCAGTTCCGTTTTAGGACTATGCATGTACTAAACTTTGCAGAAAAATGTAACCAATTACACACTGCCACACTGGAATCTATTGTTCATGTTAGTTATAAAAATGAAACCTCGGGCACGGCTCGGGGTCGACTTTGCTTTGAGCACTGAGCTCCTCTGTCGAACTGTTTGCAAACAATAAACTCGAGTTGGACCCAGCCTGAGTGTGTGACTCTCTCCTTGAGGTAAATTGGACAAGCCTCCGGGGGCACAAAACTAGCAGTTTGTGCAACAAAGCTATGCAATATAGGGCATTCCTATGCCTCTTCTGCTACAATCCTGAAAATCTGCTCCTTTGCTCCCACACAGTGGGCATGTCTACATGTGCTATTAATGCACCTTAAGTTTACTTTACAGTAAAATAAGGTGCAGTAAGCTTGCCCTGGGAACGCATCTACACGTGTGCCCTCGCAGGTGTGGATTTGCTTCTAATGGGGGTAGGCAGATCCAGGCCTGCTTCTCCCCTGCTCTGCTCCCCTGCAGCAGCCAGAGGGAGCTGCAGGCTCTGACTTCAGCTGCCCAGGTGCCAGGGGAACTCCTGGGGCAGACAGCCTGGCAGAGGGCTCAGAGAGCAGACTTAGCCTAGCAGGGGCAGATTTAGCCTGGCAGGGGATGTTGTCTCAGGAGCCTGTGGCCAGCAGGCCATGAATGCTCCCCCCATCCTCCCCAGCAGTGGAGGACAGGACACTATGCACAAGGCACTCACAGATCACCTCCTCCTCTGCCCCCCACAGTTGGGTACCTGGGTGCCTGCCCATGGACCCCAGGCTCACAGAGCAACCCCAGACCATGCACACTATGACAAGTTTCAAGCAACAGTCCTTATTTCCCTCCCAAACAATAAACTCCCTCCCGCCCTTCCTCCCCAGCAACAGACCCCACCCTAACCTCACCACCCACCACCAATAAAGCACACTTCTCTACATGCAACTATGTACAACAAGGTGTTGTGTGCCCTCTTGGGATGGGGGGGGCGGGGACAGGGGAGTGAAAGCACCTACAAGGTGGATCCTGGGGTCAGGCACCCAGCACCTGGCACCCCAGCCTCTGGCCACATCACTGCAGGTGTGAACACCTCAATGAGGCCAGTAGGCTAAGGGCTTGGCTGAAAGCGAGAGCAGCTACCATCCATGCTACTCAGCCTGCTCCTCCTCCACCACCATGGGGCTGGGGCCAGCTGGACCCATTGTGGGCAGCTCCTGCTCAGGGGCCGCATGGCACCTGGGTAAGCAGTGCTGGGCAGCCCAGGTAGGGGGCCAGGCCACTGAGGGACCCATCTCAGGAGCAGAAGCAGGGGGCCCTGGCCACTGCAAGCAGCACTGGACCTCATCCTAAGCCCACTGGGGGTCTTAGTGCTAGGCTGTGGGCAACTACCAGGGGGCGGGCAGGGCTGGGGGTTGGGCCATGGGCAGCAGGAAGATGATGGTTCGCCAGGTCCCTCTCCCTCTCCCACTACAGGTGCTGGGCTCTCCAGGCCCATGAATTCACTAGCTGCTACTCTTCCACTGTGGCCAGCAGAGGGATGCAGTAGTGAGGGACAGGGAAGGGAAAGCATCAGGGGGGCCCCCTGTGCTGGGCCTCTGGCTACAGGCATACAGTCTGGGGGCGGGCAGGTGAGCTGGTCTGCACTGCCTTCCCCAACTCCAGGCATGTGGCATCCCCTCCCCCTGCAGCCCTCCTCCTTGTGTGGGGCTTACTGCACAGGTAGTCCCAACAGTCCAAGTGTGTCCCTGCTGGCAGTCAGATGTTGTGGCTACCTGCAGTGTCCCAGGGCATGGAGGCATGGGCACTTGGCTGCACATGCAGTGGCCCTCTCTGGGGAAGAGCTGGAGCTGGTCACTGCTGGGGTCACTCCCAGTGTGCCCTCCCCACTGAGGGTGCATGCCCACAGTTGATGGGACAAGTTGTGGTCTAGGCACCCAGGGCTACCAGATGAGACCAGGAGTGAGGCGTGCACTGGGACCTGCAGCTGGTGCCCCAAGGGCCCTCCCCTGGAGACTGCTCATCACTGCTGGGCCCTGGTGGAGGCTTCAGCGGGCTGCCTGTACTGAAGTAGACATGGCAGTTGTGTCTAGGGTTCCTCACAGCGAGGATGCAATCTAACTGCCATATGAAGGGCATGGTCCTGTGGGCAGCCCCAGACCACCAGTTATGGTCTGTGATGTGGACCCATTGGGCCCACAGGGCCTTGACCTTTATGCAAAATTGGTTCCCAGATCACTGGTAGCCACAGTCCTGCATGCGGGCTGCCATTTCCTCAGAGTTGTGTGTGTTTGACTGGCTACCCCAGGCAAACTGCCTGTGCACATCAGCATTTCCCCATATTGCCATGAACGACGTGCACCCCTGGCGGCTCAGAGAGCATAGTGGCACTGGTGGTGGTGGTGGTGGTGGGAGCATGGCAGCGGTAACCGGGGAGCAGAGGGGAAGGAGTGGCAAGCAGCCTTTTGATAGGGGGTGCACCCCCTACGCATCACCAGTGCATATTGCTATGAAGTCAGCAGTCTTTCCCTCTGACCAGTTGGGGCCCCAGGATACTGTTTGTAGTGTTGAGGAAGCTGCCATTGTGGCTGCTTCCAGGGAGTCTCAGGCACAGACTCGGGGTGCCAGCATGGCTTGGCACGTGCCTACAGGGGATGGGCACAATGCCCAGGAGGCAGGCAGCTGATGCAACAGGCCACAAGAAACAGAGATGGGGTCTCTGGGCCTGCTGCGACTGGCATGTGCCCACAGTGGAGGGGCATGGTGCCTGGGGGCAGGCAGGAGGTGGAACAGGCCCCGAGGGCCAGAGCTGGGGTTTGTGGGCCTCCTGTGGTCTCCTGTGGCTAACACACTTCTGGGACACGATGACTGCAGGCAGGCAGCAGCTGGCACAGGTCCCTGGGGTCATGCCAGGGTTCTAAAGGCTAGACTGGGACAGCTCAGGAGCCATCCCTGCTCCATGGCTGGAGAAACTCCCAGCCATGTGGCTCTGCCCCAAGTAGGAGGCTAGTCCCCTGCTGGTCTGGTTGACTGGGAGCAGATTTATACCCAAGTCACCATCTACCATGCACTACTGTATAGTAGCTACTGAGTAGTTACTCTACTACCTGTATCTACAGGTAGTAGCCAACAGTGCAGTCGACTAATTTTCTGTGCATAAATGCAGTGTATGTGTAGACAGTGATGCTTTACTGTGCAGTAGATTAGTCTAATGCACAGTAAAGCATCTCATGTAAACGTGCCTGGCATGAGCTAAATCCAGAAATGAGTCACCAAAGCCACCCTTAGGGCACCTTCTACTGCCACTTGAAAGAACACTGTCTTGAGTGTGCTTAAGGACATGGGGGCACTATCATGGTGCCTTCACTGCCTATTTTCCCAATTTGGCATCTGCAGAGCAAGTGTAAATGTAGGGGTTGGACAGGCTTCCTGGTAGCACTCTAAGTAGTGTCACAGCAGTGGTAGAGGCATACCTTTGAATACACCAGCACTTCTTTAAAATCAAGGGATTTCCCTTCCTGGCTTCCTGCTATACTTGACCAGCACGTATATTAACCAGGTCACTCTTCTTTTTTTCAAGCACTACTTCCAAGTTTTTCTACACATTTTTCCTTCTCTACACAACTTGTCTTAATGCCCCAGCTATACTTTTCAGGTTTCTTCCTCTTATACATTTTAAGGCATCAAGTCACCAAAACTTTCACTGATAATTACAGACAAAGCTTTTCCTAAGGGAAAGCTTTTAATTTGGAAACCTATAGTCCTAACTGACAGGAAAGACTTGGGTAAGATAGGATACTGTAATTGTTTCATTCCTTTGCCTAACATGACACAACTTTATCACTTTCAGTTCTAGAGAGGCCTTTTCCTTGTGATTTCCTTAGATATAACCTTCTCTCCCTGAGCTTTAAATAAATTGTTTTACTTAAATTGTTATTATTATTTTGTCCTGAAGCAGATGGCCTTTTAGTCCAATCTCTCATTCCACTGTAATCCTACCAAGTACAATGCCATTCTATAAAATGTACCATTATAGTCAGAATGGTGGGTTAATAGAATATAATAGAATATAGTGTAAAATGGATTTACCTCTACAGTCAGACAAAATATCACAGTATATCAGAGTAGCTTAATTCTTCAGAACCAAACTGAATACTACTTGCTTGAAGCTGTTAGGCAGGAAATTAGATTTGTGCTAAACAGCTAAATGCTTAGGTGCATGCAAAATAAACTAGATGGGGCAATTTCATGATCTGCATAATTTCATGTTGGCTCTATGTTTTGTGGCATGCTATTGGCATGCTAAGGTGTCATCAGCAAAAATTCATCTTCCTCCAAGATATCATGCATGTTCCTCTCCCATGAGGGATTCAATAACCTATTGATAAACAATAAATGAGAAACATCTATAAAGACAGCATGGGAATCAAATCTATTTGGGGGCATTTTTTGGTAAATTACACAAAATTTAAAAAGGACCCAGATAAAGGCAACATCTAATACTAAAAATGTGAAAGCATTTTTTTTTTCTCTTTTAAAACTGCAGCAAAAAAGGATACATCTGGCATTCCCTTTCCTGTGTAAAAAGTATCCCATCTAACTAACTCCTAACTATCTTACCAGGGAAGGATATTAAAATTATTTCACATATGCTCAAACATTTTGACAGGCAATCCATCTGACACAAAGATAATGCTGGGGGGAAAAATGACAGCCTGGACAAGAGTACATTATTTAAATTCCTGAATGTGATAATGCTGCTAATATAATATGATAATACAACCCAATTAGTCATTTCACTGAGACCAGATATTAGCAAATCTCTTATCACATTATAAAGTGCCATTTTCATTAGGAAATTTAATAAAACACAAATTTATCATGCCAGTTACATTCATGCAAAAATATATATTTACTATATAAGGGAAAATGGAAATTGCTAATGAGATGATGAAGCTGTTTGAGCAGTAATTATGTGGCTAAATGGACGTGATTTTCATACTGTGCTTCCAATGTAGAAATAATCTCTCACAGGTCTTACTGTAGAACCCATTATGTGGTATCTACGTGCTGTAAAAGCAAATCACGTCTGTTTTCTATTCGTCTCTCGTCAACAATTCTGCCTTTTCTCCTTCGCGAGCTCTAGGACAGCCTTTTAGCTGTATTCTGGAAAGACAACATTCATAATAATTATATATAAATAATGAAAGTGTGCAGCAGGTCTAAAAAATGTATTATAAAGTCTTCAGTGGGGATTTGATTGGTCACGGGCTCCTCTCTCTTTCTTTCACCTTCGGCCTACTCCATACAGGTGGTCATACCCAAGGTCTGCTCTTCAAACAAGCCTTTATGTTTGGCAGGCCATTATCTTATTAAGACCAGCGTCAGAGTTTTCCCTCTCACTGCTGAAAACCCCATCCACAGAATGAGGAGTTGAATGTCTATTGATTCAATATTATTGAACACTAGTCATGTTATCTCTGTTGTCACAAAGATCTTCTTAGCATTCTGACACTATTTACCAGCGGGAGAGCAAAAACTTGGGCACTGATGGTGAATGATACAGAAAGGATGGAAGAAAGAATTTCTCCAAACCTAGACCATGGCTGCCCCATAGACCAAGATATAATTCCTATCAGCTTCCACTGTAGGTGCCATATCGCATCTCCTTCAGTTATCCAGGTGGGCTACAATTCTGAATGCCTAGAACCCTCAACAAAATTCAGCACCAAATCCTGCAAAGAATTAACATCCTACTTCACTGAAAAGATCACACGCATTTTGGAAGTTGTCTAACACTGTGGATCTGCTCTGTTCATCCCTAATCATCAAAAGCCTAGCTATATTCCTCAAGATCAGCACCCTCACCCATTATGTATTGGACACTGCCAGTGCCCCCCCGCCACTGACACCACTGCGACCACCTGCGGGAGCTCCCCACTCACTGACACCATGCCACCTGCGGATGGTTGCTGTGCCCTCCCAGCCTCCAGGAGCATGTCGTTCATGCTGAAGACTATTACAAACTTCACTTTTTCACTCCATGCACTGAGCACATTTCTTTAGCCTTATCTCCTCTAGTATAAACACACAACATCATGTACATAAGAAAGCAAATAAAAACCAACCAACTCTACCAGTGATGTGTGATAGTGGTTAGTCACATTGGTTAATGGACTGCTGGACGGACTCAGGTATTATAGTGATAAGCACAGTACAAGAATGTGTAGAAACAGAACAAATAACATGTTGGAATATGAAAACAAAGTCAGAGAGGAGAAAACCAGCTATATCATTTGGTATCTATGTGCACCAACCTGCACAGGGTTACCTTAGGATTACCTCAGCAAGAAATGTAGGAGTGTGGATAAACAGGGGAGTAAATCAGAGAACAGTCATTATAATTTCCCGGCTACTAGAATGATGGTTAATGCCATTAAACCATGCCCTCCTATAATAAAGAACTGTGAATGGATTTTTTTAGATCATGATGACTGCCAAGTTATTTTAGGTTTGTTATGGACATGAAGGAACCTATTTCTATGTGTGGTGAAGCTAGCAAATATTCTCATAAAGAGAAGGAATAGTCAGGGGCAAAGGGGAAATGTTCCTTCAAAGACTGTGTAAAAAAATGAACTCAGTATTTTTTGTTGGGGCCATGAAGATATAGAAAGAAATAATGTAAGTGACTTGTTTAGATGCCTGCCTTCTTATGTACAAGTGAGCAATGCAGAAACTCAGAGGTTCCACAAAGTCCTTCACACAGGACTTTCTAACTTCAAAATCCCTGCCAATGAGCATATTTGCAAATATGGGTGTTGCAATTCAAATTCATACAGAGAGCAATTTTACACGTGCTCTGGAGGGGAACAAGGATGCTTTAAATTAGAGCTGCTCTAATTAAAGCACCTGGAGTGTCTTGGGTATCAATGTCCCCACACTTCAAAATGGCGGAGGAGGTGCTTTATCTAAAGCTCATCAAACAACCTGTAGTTAAAACACCCCTGCTGCCATTTTGAAGGTGGGGATGCTGATACACAAGACAAAGGGGCTGGCTGGAGTCTGCTAATTAGTATGCTCTGGCAGACTTGATTAATCAAGTTTGCTCCAACACGTTGTAATTACAGAACATCAGAGTGGCCTACTGTCACATCTACAGGCACCTAGTCTGTCCTGACAGGGAAGAACTGAGACTGAAAGGCGAAATAAGGTCAAAGGTGGAATGGCTTAACATTACTGTTGAATGAAATAGACTGGCATATGTACATAAAACTAACATTTCATATAATGAAAAGGAGAAACACAGACTGGAAGTAGCTCAGAATGACAGGTTGAAGGTTCATAGCCTTGGCCTGGAACCCTTGTTTTCTTTTGGGCGATCTGAAGAACCAGTTGCTTTCCTCATGCAAGGTGACTAATGATGGAGGCTAATATAGGAAAACTCTAATAAGACTTATTGTTGAGTAATTACCTCCATTAGTATTTTCTGTACTCATGTCATTGTAAATTATTGTTATATTATGTTCTTTCCTTTATGAGGTACAGTAAGTATTAGGGCTGTGTGAAGCTTCAGTCCCTAATTCGATTCGGCAGAGATTTGGCTTGATTCAGTCGCTGAATTTCCAAATCAAATCAGGAGACCCTTTAATCTCTCCAAATTGAATCGGAACCCCCCGAATCGATTCAGAGAGCTTCGGAAAGATTCAGTGATTCAGATATAGACACAGCTTTAAATGTTTTTTCTACACACCTCTAGGTACCAGACGACTTGTGAATGCTGCGATGATGGGGTAGATGGAGCGTCCCACAGGAGCATGGGGGGCTCCCCAGCGCACTCGGCAGCAGACCCAGAGGTGGACCAGAAGCACTTCTGGTCCACTTCTGGATCTGCTGAGGAGTGCACAGGGGACCCCCACTCCCCTGTGTCCCCCAGCTTGGTGACTGGTGCCTCCTGGGCCTGGGCGGGGCACCCAGGGTTCCCTTGTGGTCTATCGCTGTGTTCCACCCCACCATCGCCCCACCATGCTCTATCCACCCCACCATCACAGCATTCACAACCCATACCTGGTACCTTGAGGTATATAGAAAAAAACATTTAAAGCTGTGTCTATGGCCAAATCACTGATTCTCTGAATCAGCATCGAATCTTCTAATTCAGATTTAGCCGAATTGAATTGGGGACAGTGATCCAAATCAACAAATCAAATCACTGTCCCCAATTCGGGCCGAATCTGAATCCAAATCGAATATGGCCCATTTCGCATACCCCTGTATTTTATAAAATAACTTTAAATTCTGGTGCTAGGAACTTGCAGACTGTCAGAAGGCACACAACATTAAATAAAATAGAAAGATATCAGCATAGTGCATACAAATTAGTATCATTAACTCCCTTAGACTTCTGAGTGGCCAGCAATTAAACTGAATGAAATGTGTACAAAATTTGTAATGAAATTAACTTCTCCCTAAAGATGAGCTAGTGACCAAAGGTTTGTATTAACCTATCAATGCTGCTGATGAAACAAAGGATAGGAAAATCTGCTTTAGATAGCCTTAATAGCCTTCCAGTACCTCTCCAGGATTGGGTGGATCCAGAATTTAGTAAAGTGGGGTGTGGGAACAGCAACACACATCCAGCTCAGACTCTTCATTTCACTTGTGCCTACTCTGACTGTGAGGCATGCTGTGCTTAGAGCTGGTCCTAATAAGAATGTATTGTCAAGAAGAAATTAAGGGTATATCCTTACAGCACAAAACAGAACTACCATGAGATACAGTGGGCACATGCCACATCCTAGCTTTTCAACCAGAAGTAACATATATACTTTAGCAAAAGCC
>NW_005843259.1:167890-180981 GCF_000455745.1 Alligator sinensis | reverse complement strand
AAGAGCGTCATACTATCATAGCTATGCAGCTTTTGGTTTGGAAACTGGTGCATGTGGAGTGAGAGACACTCACTAACACCTCAGGAGCTTGTCTCAGCACTATGCTGCTTCACACAGATGTCTTAGTCACCCTATGACTTTGATAGAGTGCCAGAGGACATGCACTTCGAAGACTTGTAATTCCTTCTGGGAAATCATCTGAGATTTTGGAGCCTTACCTGAACTGGCCAAACCTCCTGAAATTGCAAAATTACCCTGAAAAATAATTTCATATCCATAGACTCTCTTGGCAGATTCCTCAATGCAGGCAACATCTTTTTGTTAAATATTTCCAAAGTATGTAACACAATCACAAACTGACTACCCTGTCCCTCCACCCCCACCTGGGCCTCCAGAAGAACCTGCAATGCAGTTAATACTTAATAATAATTTATATCTTCATTACTAGCTACAAATCTTGCAATATTGCGCTTACAGTAATTGTGCACAAACCAACAATACATAACCACCAAACAGGAGCAAAGCCTTAAGGGGTGTGTTGGTGTGGTTGCATCCCCATTTGGTTGTGCACCACATGCTCGGTGAACTCTGAGAGCTCACCAGCATGTCAATACAGTTGACAGAGCTTCTCAGGGGCTGTACACTGCCACTACTTGTCTCCTTTCCCCTGCTGCTGACTTTGGAGAGGTGAAGACTGGGGAAGAGCAAACAGCAGCAGGTTGCAGAGCTGCTTGAAAGCATAGACTCTGGGCTGGTTTGCTCATAGAGCTCAGCAAAACCTGCTCTGACATGCCAGTGATTTCCGAGAGCTTGCTGGCATCCAGGATCATGGAAGGGGCTGCAGTCACACCCCCTTCTGCTGTGTGGCACATGCTCAGTGCACTATCTTCATTGTTCATGTGCCATGCAATGGAAAAGGTATGTGTAGCACCTGGCCACAATCCTATTATCTTATGGGCCACCAAATATTTCAAAACTCAAATAAAGCTGAGGTCTGCTTTGGTTCTTCTGTAGATACACCCCCAATTTTATTCAGCTATCTCCAATACAATTATGTTATATAAATAAAATACGGACCTGAAAAGCAGAACAGAAAACATAAGCCAGCAAGGTCTTCAGTCTTACCTTATCCTTCCCAATTAATGGAGAGAAAACTAGAGCAATCACTCAAGAGTCCTATGCTACAATAAAGCGTAACAATTGATAGTTGTTTTATCATTCAACCATGTTATGATGACATTCAAAGAGGCGTAACTATAGAAAAGTCTAATACTAATGTATTGATCATGAATTGAAATGTGAGTGGAACCAGAAATATTCATTGCTCTTTAATAGGAACTTTCCATTTGGTCATCTATTTCTCTCTGTGTGCTAGGTGAAACACCTGGATCTTTATTCTTTAATAGCATCTGTATTTGGAAGTTGTAAACACTGAGATCCTTCCTGCAGTGACATACATTTTTGTATCTAGACAAATGAGAACTTTTGATCTCACCTGTCAAGGTTGAGCTGTTTTGCCCCAGAGATAGCTGAGGTTGCTATTCAAAGGAAGGCCAAGGTAGCTTCCCCTTTTCCTCCCCAACCCCCTTTGCGATTCGATTTGCAAGAGTAAAATGTTTGCAGCATATGAGATCCATATTAATACAAAAGTGCCAGGTTTGCAAAGGTATTTAGGGACATACAGATTCAGTGGGTGTGTAGTGGGATTGACTGAAAGCACATAAGTAATTATACATCTATCTCACTGGAAAATAGGCATCTACTCTAGTAGGGTATGTTTACAAATCCCACTAAGCGCATATCTTCATCTGTAGGTTAATAAACCCCTTTCTGAATCTAGCCTTCAGTTTTGGTCTACTGATTTTGAGTTTCAAAAATAAATAAATTTTAGTTTTCAGGTGCACTCTCAATTTATGTTATGGCATTGCAAAATCCAGGGTATACACTCTGCAGAATTTACAATGAAGAGATTAATCATTTCCTGAAACACGCAAGTAAAAATGCTGATTTCATAAACCTCTTAAATACTGATCCATCAAAATATTTACTGACATTTCTAGGCAGAGATCTGTAGGTATCAGTAGGTGATGCCAGATTACGAAGGTATGCAAGTACCTAAAGATAAACGTTTGGCAGGATTTACAAAACTGCCTAAACTAGGGGTAGGCAACTCTGGTTGTGGGTCAAAATGAACTACCCTGGATCGCAGGCAGAAGGAAAGGAGGGTGCTGGACTCTGCCGCTGCTTGCCTCCTCAGTGGCATGGGAATACTACCCTCAGAAGGTGCTCCCCTGCTGCCAAATGCTATTGAAACCCCTGCTGCAGGCTGGATAAAAGGTTGCCAAACCCTGGCCTAAGCAAGTAAAATGCCCAACTCCAGTTGACAGTCAGTGGCATGTCTTGCAAGAGTAAATCCCACAAGTTATCTAAATAACTTCATAAGTCTGGACCCTTTGCAGTTATATACTATTCTTGGGGATTAAATCCCAGAGGGGAATCTATCATTTTTGCTCATTTGCCTGGCATTGCAATGAGCCAGAATGTACACGGCCAATCGCATACAATTATACTATCCCAAATAACATAAATGGGTTCCCATCTGCTATGCACCAGGCAACACTTCATTATAATGTTTGTAACTGTTGATTCACTCAGAAGACTGCAGGCCTGATTCTCTTCCCACAAGAGTTTTACTGGCTTCACTGAAATGATTCCTTAGTTAAAGGAGCATTTAGGTACAGTAAATTTTCCCACATAATCCAATACTTTTGCAACTACCTCTGCATCATTTCAGTAGGAAAAAACCTCCAAAGCCATGTTTCTACCCGTTTCTCAACAGTTAATCATTCAAAAGGAAAACACAACCTTTGGCTACTTAAGGGCAAAGGGGAACATGTATAATGGCTTATATCTTATGAGGCATATTTGAGTATTAATCATTTTGTGTGTCAAAACATATCTTGGAAGCTAGCCAAAGCTGTACATAAAATTGTATAATCTTAAGATTAACAGCGGTGAACTCTAAAATACAATGTTCCAGCAAGACTCATCTCATATAGAGGAAGATCCTGATTTAAAAGTATCAATAAAAAATGCTACCAAAACAGCTTTGAAATTTTAATTTCTTTTTGAAATATAAGTCCCTTCCAGACAGATTGGGTTTTGGTTGCGTCTGAACACCCTCTGCTTTCATTATACAGTGATTTTTCTTACAGCTGCTAAATCCTATTTTTTGCAAGGAAAAAAAGCAATTTTGCACCCCTAATCATCAAAAGCAGCATAATTTAGGCCTTTATTGTGTCAGTCATGAATTGTCTTTCTTGTGAGTTCACAATGTCATAATATTCTTTTTGATTAATGAGGATCCTACAATTACAGGGTAGAAACCGTCATGCTGTACTGCAGAGCCTGTCTGAAGGCAAAAATTACAGTTAATGCTAATGCATTAGCAAAGAGTTATGAGTGGAATTATTACTGTCACCAAATCAAAAGATTGTACATCCAGAAGACTGATAGCTTTGTAGTTTCTGGAACGTGATTTTAGACAGTAGGTGAACTTTCACATGGGACCCTTAAATTCCTCTTTCCACTTTTGTGCATTTAATGTCTTAGCACACATTATCTGGAATACCTCTGTCTACTGAGGAGACTGACAGATGTGGCTGGAAGCCTTTGTATGAAAAACAAAAGAAGCCTAAGCAGAAGCTAATCTGGGTAAACGAAATTCTATCGCACATGAAATAACCAGCTTTAATAGTGCAATCAGCTTCCATGGGCCGTCTGGGTTACCAGCAGTAGAAGGGCAAAGAGCTTGGAGGCAGAGAACAACATTTTACAATAACAAAGCCCATATTTGAAAACAATTGTATTGCTAATGCTTTATCCTGAGCCATAGAGCAGATTTGCTTCCCACACCTCACCTCAGAGACCATACACCTGACTCAGGGGGACTCCTTCATCTCAGGATCCAGAGCACCCAAAGGGAAAAAGCCTAATGGGCCAGGACACCAATTTATACTAACAACGGTACTGAATTCAATCCAAGTCTATAGTCCCATGGTAACATTCACTCTCAAAAAGTGGCCTGGGGGTGATGCTCCCACCACCTACCCTTTGTCCAGCAGTCCAGTGACTAGATCATTCACCTACGAGGCCCTCCTCAGCCTTAGGATTGAAACATACATCTCCAACTTCTCAGTAAAGTGCTCTAAACACCCTCTAGCCCTCCTAGCAAAACTGGGCGACTACATAACCAAGAATGCGAGATGCATGGGACCAGAAGGGGAACAAGAAAGTGGGCCCCTACCTCTGTAGCTTCGTGAACTGCAAGGTTGACAAATCAACTAGCAGGATTGAAGTCCTGGACTTCAAAAATTCTGAATTCAACAGGCTCAGGGCATTAGTAGGGGAGGCGATGTGGGACCAGGGATGGAAGGTGAATGGGGTGCATGAAGAGTGGCTGTTCCTCAAGTACACAATCCTCGAAGGACAAAACAAAACCTTTCCTATGAAGAGGAAAGGTAGCAGAAGGGCTGGCAAGCCCACCTGGGTCAATAGGGACATCATGGTCCTCTTGAAAAAGAAAAAAGAGGCGTACACAAGGTGGAAACTAGGGACAACCCTCAAGGAGGACTATACAACAGTGGTCTGCACTTGTAGGAAAATGATTAAGAAAACTTAGTCACACCTTAGCTTGTTAGCCACGGGAGTCAAGGACAATAAGAAGTCCTTCTTTAGGTATGTAGGGAGCAGAAGGAAAACAAATGGAAGTGTGGGGCCCCTGCTTAACACCTTGGGACAGCTGGTAATGGACACTCAGGAAAAAACTGAACTCCTGAATGCCTACTTTGCTTCGGCATCTTGCCGGACCAAGGGGAAAGACAAGTGAGATAAGGATCACAGGGGGCATGATGGGAATGATAGCCTTCCCACTGTGGAGGCTGAGCTGGTACAAAACCAACTAGAAAAGCTAGACATTTATAAGTCAACAGGACCAAATGGACTTCACCTGAGAGTGCTGATAACGCTGGTTGAGGTCATTGCAGAACCCCTGGCAAAACTGTTTCAGAAATAGTGGCACACACGGGAGATCCCTGAGGATTGTAAAAGGGCCAACATTGTACCCATTTTCAAGAAGGGGAAGAGAGAGGACCCCGACAACTATAGGCCAATCAGCCTAACCTCCATCCCAGGGAAAATCCTGGAAAAACTCATTAAAGAATCTATGTACGATACCCTCAATGAGCATAAGATTCTGAATGACAGCCAGCATGGCTTCATCATGGGTAGGTCTTGTACCAATCTCATCTCCTTCTACGAACAGGTCTCTTGCCACCTGGACATGGGAGAGAAGGTTAACATTATATACCTAGATTTCCAAAAGGCTTTTGATCTAGTATGCCATGATATCCTTGTGGAAAAATTGGAAGAATGTGGCTTAACTGCTCAACAGTTCAGTGAGTGGAAAACTTGCTGCATGGTAGGACCCAGAGAGTTCTCATGAGCAGATCTGTGTCATCCTGGCAAGAAGTGGCCAGTGGTGTCCCTTAGGGGTCCGTACTTAGACTGGTGCTTTTTAACATCTTTAGCAATGATTTGGATGTGGAGGTGAAAAGCTCGCTGGCCAAGTTTGCGGACAACACCAAGTTATAGGAAGTGTGGTCATACCAGAAGATAGGTTGCAGACACAGGTGGACCTGGATAGTTGGGCGCACTGGAACCAGATGAAGTTCAACACTCAGAAGTGTAAGGTGCTCCATCTGGGGACAAACAATCCCCAACATACCTACAGGCTTGGTGGCAACAATTTGACTTGCACCACAGTTGAAAGGGACCTGGGCAGTGATTAACCATCACACAAACACAAGCCCGCAGGGCAAACGACACACTGCCAAGCATTAATCATTGCATCTCAAGCAAAACTAAGGAAGTGATACTCCCGCTGTACTCTGCACTGGTGAGACCGCAGCTGGAGTACTGCATCCAGTTCTGGGTGCCACACTTCAACAAGGATGTGGAAAAACTTGAGAGGGTACAAAGAAGAGCCACCTGTATGATCAGGGACTTGCAAGACAAGCCATATGAGGAGAGGCTGAGGGACTTGGGCCTCTTCAGCCTACAGAAGAGAAGACTGAGAGGGGACTTGGTAGTGGCTTACTGCTAAATCAAGGAAGTACATCAAGAACTTGGTGAACAGCTGTTCATCAGGGCACCCTGGGGAAGACCAGGAGTAATGGCTACAAACTCCTGGAAAGACTTCAGGCTCAATTCCAGGAAAAACTCCTTCATGGTCAGGGTGTCCAGACTGTGGAATAAACTCCCTCTAGTGGTGGTGCAGTCACCTACCTTGGAAATATTCAAAAGGAGACTGGACAGTCTCCTTGCTAGGGTCACTTGACCCCAGTTGTCTTTTCCTGCCTAGTGCAGGGGGACTGGACTCGATGATCTACAAGGTCCCTTCCAGCCCCTAACAATCAATTACTCTATGAATCGATGATTATGGCACTGTCCTGGGAGGGAAGAATCCTATTACCCTGTTGCCAGGAGCATTTTTGTCTATTAACCAATTATTTTCTAATATAAAATTCATGAACAGTCCTGGCAGCAGGACTCTCCTATATTCACAGGGATGCCATACTTAAGTTAAAGAGTTCCTTCTTCCTTCCTCATCTTCTATTCCCATGAGTTCTAGCCCCACAAGTTGCAGCAAGGGAAGTTGAGGTTAGATATTAGGAAAAACCCTCTCACAAGGAGGGTAATAAAACACTGCAACCAGCTACCCAGAGAGGCTCTGGAATCTCTATCCTTGGAGGTTTTTAAGACCTGGACAGAAAAACCCTTGGCTGGGATGATATAGTTAGGGATGATCCTGTTTTGGGCAGAGGATTGGACTAGATGACCTCCTGAGGTCCCTTCCAACCCTAATTTTCTATGATTGTATGTTTCTATGAATCTTTCATTCTTTGATTCCCAGTAAGCCAGCTTCAGCAGAAGAGATGAGGGACTGCCCACACAGCCTACTCTGTAGACTGCTAGTTAGGACACTTCTAGTAAGAGGAAAATGAGGGCTTAAATTCCTTCAGGCCAATTAGGGTCTAAGGACATTTGTAGACAACACTTTAAAGCAGGTGTTAAGTGGGTTAAATGCCTTTTGCACTGCTTTAATGGCATTGCTATTTGTGCATTCGGTGGCATATTGAACATTAATTCCAGGTGCTGTAGTGCATTTGGTGTTGTAATACACCTTAAATGATTCTGGGACCCAGCAAATTACTTTGGGGCACTGCAAACTAAAACACCTCCGAGGAGTTTTAGTTTTCTACCCTACAGCTGCAGAGGGAAGCACCAGGCTCCGTGCGGCTCAAGGGCTGTGCAGGCAGCCCATGCAAGTAGCCTGGCAGCAGCCTGGGAATGCAGGCTCCACAGAAGGGGTGAGGGGGGTGGTCCAGAAAGCAGCAAGCCTGATCTGTATTTTTTTCCCCAAAGCCTGCCTGCCTGCCTGAGCTGCGCAGGGGCCTAGTGCTTCCCTCCATGGATGCGGCGCCCCCCAGGACTGCCCAGGCAGGGTGCCTGCAGGCAGGTGTTGCCTGCGGGGTGGCCGCTGCTGCCTCAGAGGGAAGCACCAGCTCCCCCTCCCCCCCCGCCCTGCAGCTCAGGGAACACTGTGCCCACCAGTAGCTTGCTCTCCCCTCCCTGCCGCTGGAGAGGCAGGTAAGGAGTGGGTGGACACAGGTGTACATGACATGGGGGTTTACAATCACCCTAAATTGAAGCAGTGGTTTTTATAAACCACCACTTGAATTTAAGGAGAATTAAACCCCTGTGTCAGGTACAAATGCCCTCAATCCCAGTTCTACCCACTAAGCTGCTGTTCAAAAGATGGGTACCACTAGCACCACCACTGTTTTTGGTAGCATTTTTGTTGACAAGCCTGCTTTTAAATTAGGATCTTCATATAGATCAGATGAGTATTGTTGGAACATTGTATGAATTGCTCCGAAATGAATGTCACTGAGAGTGCTTCATTTTGTACTGAATTCAATGCTGCTGCTATTGGTGTCAGATATTAAGTATGTTGTGTGCATTCCTAAAGATTACACATTTAACTAGATATTACAGTTAAAACAGTAAATCTAGAGTAAATATCTCAGATCAGAAGTTGACATATATTTTGAAAACAAAATCATACATGACAGCCTGTTATTCCTTCCTTCCTCTGACAATATGCACAAGAATCTTATTTGGTTGGGACTGTCATAAGGAGGTACCCCCATACCTCAGTGTTCTGGACCATCAGTATAGAGTACCAAAGCACATTGCTTTTAAACAACACAAATGGGTTGTAGGCATATGTCAGGACAGGACGCCTAACCATATTTTTTAAAAATCTTCAAAATTGTCACCATTCAGTGCTTGTTTTAAAGCTTTGGGTGAGTAAGGAGGGATAACTTCCAGTGCAGAATCATGATGGAAAGAAATATGAAAAATCAGTCACTTTCACTGAAACATCAGATGTATCGGTGCAACTGACTGAATACAAATTGTATAGCAGAAAGGACAGGCTGACATAGGGAGGTCAAAGTTATTATTCACCAGACAGACATCCAGATGAAAGTCATTACAACTGAAAAACAGTCTTTATTTTTTAATTCCCTCCGTCCAAATTTCCCATGCCTGTATAGTAAATAATCTAAATCTAGTGCCTCATGCTAGAACTTGTTCATAGGAAGAGTGTCTTCACCCAATGCTTGCCTTCAACTAAGAATATATTTTAAATACTACAATTGGAGTAGACTGGAAAGAAAACACATGGAATTATAGAGCATGTAATATAGGGCAGGTGGACAAGAAAATAAGGAAATAACATCAAGTACGTGGACAAACATCCCCAGTAAGATCCTGGAGAAAATTATCAAAGAATCCATTACAACCAGGCTTACTAAAGGCAGTATTTTGAAGGATAGCTAACATGGCTTTGTTACAGGAAGGTCATGTCAGACCAGCCTCATTTTCTTCTATGATCAGATAACTCTCGACCTGGATTGGGGAAATGAGGTTGATGTCATATACTTGGACTTCAAAAAGGCCTTTGACCTGGTCTCCCACAATGTCCTCATGGTTAAATTGGGAAAATGCAGCCTCGACTACTGTATGGTCCAGTGGCTAGGTAACTGGTTCCGTGGCAGGAGCCAAAGGGTATTGAGTGACGGAACTGAGTCATCATGGCGGAAGGTGACCAGTGGCATCCCTCAGGGTTTAGTACTCGGAGCAGTGCTCTTCAACATGTTCATCAATGATTCTGATTCAGGTATTAAATGCAAACTGGCAAAGTTCACTGATGACACAAAACTATGGGGGTGCGTGGTCACACACAAACACGGACTGGTAATACAGGCCAACCTGGGCAGTCACTTCAGGCTGGACACGAGGAAAAACTTCCTTACAAGTTGAGTGCCGAGGGTTTGGAACAGGCTTCTCCCAGAGGTGGTAAATCATTCACCCTGGCAATCTTCAAAAAGTGTCTTGATGCCCATATCTTGCTGGGGTCATCTGATCCCAGCAGTCTTTCCTGCTCAAGTGCAGGAGGGCTGGGCCCACTGATCTGTAAGGTCCCTTCCAGCCCCTAACAACTATGAAAGATTTACAGCCTGCTGAGATCACACGGGAGAATATCGCTTCATTCCCCTGACATCATGGTGCCTGAGACTTCAGTGTTACCTCAGTTTTTTTCATGCTATACCTGTAGGACATACTTTTCCTTTTGAGGACCATGATATTAGGCCTAATTAAAGTGTCTGGGAATGATATGACTCAGGGGTGATATGCAAGACATCAGATTAAATGTCCTAATTATCCTTTATAGCCTTAATTTTTATGAAACAGTATGGCCCAGATATTCATAATTCAACATGCTTGATGATCTCAAATATCAAATAAACAGCAAACGTGGTAGAAGAACTAAGATGCAAAGCCCATGATATGAAATTTCCAACAGCTTCAGCAAGGGCTGAGTATCTTGCAAAACTGAGCCAAACAACATGATGAACTAGCTAATACACAGCATTCAAGAGAAAGCAGCTGTGGGAACCTGAAGGTACAGTTAAGTTCATGTATCCTGTACAAAGTGTGAAGCATACCCAAAATGTGAGAAAGCTGTAGAGAATGCCCAGCGAGGCAAACCCATCATCAAACAAAATTCTAAGTAAAAGCTCTGAATGGATAATTTAATACATTCTGTGAAAAAAAGAGAAGTGTACTCAATACTAATGTATTTGCAGTAGATCTGTTGCCTATAAATCATTTTATATAAATGGCATTCAGGTGGTTTGTTCAACCCCAGCTTTTCTGAGTGCTATTTTGTAATTAAAAATATAATTTTTTTAACTAAATTTTGAGTTTCACTTAATTTTCTGTATCATGAGAATAAAATCAGTACATTGGAAAGAGAGAAAGATAGATCAAGATGCACTGAAACAGGGAAAAAGTAATCAAAATTAACAAGCAATGAGTATACATTTTGGATTTGATCAGTCTCAAGTATAAGTTCTCCTAGCTCCTTTTTTTCCCTATGTTTGTATCACCATTTGAAAAGGTCATTACCCAGTCTCTGTTAATTTCTTTGTATCAGATAGGTTCTATATTTTCCCAATATAGTCCTTCTTTGCAGTTGTTACAATTTAAATTAATTTCCCTTGAACATAGATGATTAGAGTTGTCCAGAGTAGGCCTTATCTATACCTTCTACAATGGTGTTAGTACTTCCCTATCTTTTATGGAAATACTTTACTGGACATGTTCCAGGATAACACGCTGATCTTTCTTCACCGCCTCATCATCACATTGCTGGATCATAGTTATCCTGTATTCAACTAATACCTACATTTCTTTCCACACTTTTGTCATTTCTAACACGAGCTTCCAGTTTTCAGCGGAAATTCTTGTTGTTGGCCCCTAAGTGTATGATTTTATATTTGTACCTTTACATTTCATCCTGTTTCTACTACTCCAATGTTCAGGGGTTTCCAGTTCTTCTTGTATAATATTCAGAACCTCCTTTACATTATCCAGTGATAGAAACAAATCTTGATCAGTACTGTCTTGGGGTTTAATCAGGAAATGGGTAGCCTAGAAACAAGAGAATTATTTTCTTGTATATGTTAATTATTTCAGGTATCTAGAGCCCATATAATTGCTTTTTTTTCCCCTAAAAAAAGTGAGGTAGTAAAATGGTAAGAAATGTAAATGAAAGTGATTACAAAAAACTAGAACTCTTGGTTCCAAAATGATACCTGTCATTAGACCAACTGGAAAATGGCAAGAAAATTGTCCTTTTCTGCAAGCTTTCGGGAGCAAAGTCCCTTTGTCAGGCTCTGGGAAAAATGTAGATGGTACAAGATGGTAAAAAGTCCCCATAGGTAGGAATTAAACTTCATTTTTGCACAGAGGGAGCTGAAGATGGAAGTCTGTCCCTTTGGGTCCATGAGCGTGTCTTTGTGAGCTGTGTTGAGTAGCTCTTTGATGCGTTGATCAGGTAGAATTCCTTCCCTGGAGGTGTCAGATGGAAGGCAGGGAGGCAAAAAAGGACAATTTTCTTGCCATTTTCCAGTTGGTCTAATGAAAGCTATCATTTTGGAACCAAGAATTCTAGTTTTTTGTATGTCTCTTTGTCTCAGACTAACACGGCTACCAAGTACACCCCTGAATGAAAGTGATTGACATCTAAAATGGTAGATTTTAAAGTTACACAACAATTAACATGCTTCCTAAATATTAGTCAGAGATGTAAATGATTACTGTCTAATTATCTAATAATATGGTATGCTAGCTTGTTAAATATGCAAATATTCTTTATAAGCTTCATCTATTAATAATGGAATAATTATTTATCGATAATGTACTTGAGAGTTAATAACAGAAAGTGTATTTATTGAGTATATAGCTCAGATGAATTTTATTGGCCTATAAGAACTGTTTTGTATCTTGACGGCCTTGGATTCTGTCTTTCATGAGCCTGAAAAATGATGGAGAACTATCAGAAATGCATCCATCAATATAATTAAGACTCTATTTTCAACAGCAAAAGAAAGGTTGGGTCCCTAAATCCACATGGGATGTCATCATCAAAAAAAGAAACAACAGGTGAAATTGAATCTCCCTGGG
The DNA here is from genome assembly GCF_000455745.1 of Alligator sinensis. Taxonomy (NCBI): domain Eukaryota; kingdom Metazoa; phylum Chordata; order Crocodylia; family Alligatoridae; genus Alligator; species Alligator sinensis. The sequence continues at coordinate 168,822 of NW_005843259.1, read as the reverse complement.
CTTTTGAATAAGAGGAATTTAACAAATAAAACATTAAAATGGAAACAGATAAACTGATAACCTGTCTCTTTACCAGAGCTTTCACCTCATCCAGAATGCTAAGCAACATGGTTCTTGAATTATACTTGTATCATTACATGTGGGACTGAGATTATTAAAGGACCTGAGTTTATCCTGCTCTTTCATGCAAAACTTGTATTACTCCACACAAAAAAGAAGTGAAAGATCAGGCTCAACTAAGGTTTAAAATTAGTTAAGCTCACCAACTAGAACCTTTCCAGTCAGACAACAATGGACGTTTATACAAGTGCCCCAGGAGCCACTCTAATTAAAGCTCCCAGAATGTCTTGTATACCAGCATCCCTGCACTTCAAAATGGCGGAGGAGATGCTTTATCTAAAGCTCATTGAACGAGCTTTAGAAAAAGTGCTTCCACCACCATTTTGAAGCACAGGGACACTGATACACAAGAGATAGGAGGCCGCAGGAGCTCAGTAATTGTCACGGTCCAACAAACTTGATTAATCGAGTCTGCTTCAACGTGCTGGAATTCCAGTGCTTCAGAACAACCTCCCTGATCGTATATAGGTACTCAATAAGTTCCACAGTCAAAGAGCTTGCTGGGTTCTTTTTTTGGTCTCTGACAGATTATATGTTAATCATGCAATAGATACAACTTTGAGTAATTTATCACCTAGTAAAAATGGCAAACAAGCCTCAAGAATGTTACTTGTTAAAAGTAGAATACTTTTGTAGCACATTCATATTGGACTTGAATGTGAATGTATGCCATGTTGCATAAGAAATGATAGGACATCCCTGGGTCCTCCAGCAAGCCAGGGTATATTGCTTCTTCTTTCAACCCCAACCAGAGCTGTCAAATGCAGCCTGCAGCTGCCTACACATAGGAGGGCATGCTGTCCACTCGCTTA
>NW_005843259.1:157128-167859 GCF_000455745.1 Alligator sinensis | reverse complement strand
CTGCTGACAAATCACAACTGTGCTCACAACCCCAACTGCTGTCATCAGTCAAGGTGTCCCAGGTACTGTGCAAAGGGAATCCCCCTTGCAGATAATTAGGGTGGTGAACTGATCAGCATGGCCTTGTAGGGACCCCTCTGGGATCCAAAGCTGCAGGAGAGCCCCTTAAAGATCCTGGTATCTGCAGGTCAGATCAGGAGACAAGGGTCAGTGGTGCTCTAGGATCCTGGACTACAGACAGAGTGGGAACACTATGTACCTGCCTGCAGCCTAGGGCCCCAGAGAGCCAGGCTGTGGGGTCCATAAATCCTGGGCTACAGGCACTCCTGGAATTTGAAGAGGCTTACAAGCCTTTCAGTGAGTCTCTCTGTTCCACTAGCACACTCTCCTGGGAGCTATGGAGCATGTTACAAGTTTGTAGCATGACAAAAATAACATCTGCAGGGGCTTTTGTTTTCTCTTGTTTTGTTTGAAAAGCTATACAACATTCCTTTAAAATATGATGTTGTGTACTGCCAATCTAATATTTAAAATAAGCTGTTCCATTGACTTCAATATCTACTGGGTCAGGCCAGCCATACCCAAACAGGAACAAGTTGTTGTTTGTGTACAGAAGAGAATAAATATGCTTATTTCCTTTTATTATGGATTTTGCTAGTCATGGGCCAGTTAATCAATTTACACATTAAAAAAGGATTAACTGTAAACCAAATATTTGAATAATCCATACTTCTGTACTAACATATTTCTTTGGTTTTAACCTGTGGTTATTACCAGGATGAAACAAATCATATTAAGGGTTTTGTTGAAATCTGGAATCGAATTATTTTTAACAGTCCATTTTGTAACATGTCTACTGTTTTTGCTAAGTAGGTATCAGTTTGTGCCAATTTCCTCTTTGCGTTCAACAGCAAAGCGATTCCTGCTCAGTTGGTTCATGAAAAACCCTTTTCTGTCTTTAATTTTACCTGGTTTGATGGGGCAGGGGAAAAGAGAAGTCTGATAGGTGCTCCTGAAAAGGAAAACTGCTCTGGGGATCTAATGTTTCTTTTCGGATTAAAAAGAAATAGCCACCATGGGGTAGAATGTAGGAAAATAGAACAAATTAGCATTTTTTTGTAGATCTACAGAAAGATTATATGTAGGTTTTAATCTGCTCACAGTGAGCAGTCTGGGTTATAAATGCACTATTTCAGATGTCAGATTAGTTAGATTTCATGGGAATTTGCAGAGTGCCATCGCTCACAGTTGACTCAGACGATAAAAATCTGTTTTCTGCCATTAATCCAGCATCAACTGGCCAACTAGTCACCTGCAGAGAACAGTGAAAGATGGGAATTTGGAGGCATTCATGTTACTCACCATATATTGCCTTGGCACACAAACAAAAAATTATCTCAGGGGAATTGTATGCCACAAAGATGTTCTCTTGTTCATTCAAAGCAGGACACAAGTTTACCAGTGTATTTCCTTGTAGTTGCATTCTTATCTATAATTTAATGAAGAAAACCATTTCCTCTTTATAGGAGGTAGAAGAGACTACATAAATGTAAAGGACCACTGATAATATATAAATTATAACTTGTTCTTTCTCAGGTGAATGAACAGAATCTATACTTTAGGTAATGATATATATTTAACAATAATGAGTGCCACAGGTTTTAAAAAATATTTTTGTAAAATCTACCTGCCTGAAGTAATATGGCTTTACAAAAACCATCTGCTGCTACAGACCAGATTATAGGATTTAGTGCCATATGGCACAAACAGTTTATTTTAGCCCTGGTATAACACCTTTGGGAGGAAGGTATGACTTGGTTCAAAGACATCAGAATTTGGCCACACAAGCTCACATATAACTCCCTAAGGCTAAGGACACAAATTACACATAACCTGGTATAAGTGATCAGAAACTAGTTCAAATCTGTAACACAACAGAAGTTCACTGCATGAAAATCAGTTTCAAAATGGCTGAAAATGGTTTAAGATAAACCTGGATAGATGTAGTATCAGACTTAATTGATTTAGGTTAAATCAGCTGATTGAACTTCAGTTCTAGATCCCCTCTAGATTCAAGTTAACTTATGATGCTTTGCCCCTCCCCTGCAACCCCCCCACCCCCAAGGGTGAGTAGGCTAGCCTTGGCCCAAGCTGTCTGCTCCAACTGAGCAGGGAGGCATGTTATAGCACCCCTCAGCTTCTGGCCTGGGCCACTGCAGGCATGTGGCTGCATTTCCAGAATCAAAAGTGAATGTCTGTTCACTTGCTTATCAGTTCAATCTACTCAGCTTAGATTAACCTGCGAAGATTAAATCAATTCAGCCTTCAGCTTTTTGACTGTCTGTACTTAACCTAAGTGAGCAGCCCTTTGCAAGGGTCAACATCCATTGTAATGTCCACAGCCAACCTGAAACTCCTACTGTATTTCACAGTTTATAAGTCAAGGTTTGAAGTCCAATTTTTTACTCTTAAAATTCATCTTTGACTTATACACTATATCAGTGTTCCCTGCGAACAGCACCGGGCTCGGCACTCAGCTGGTGTGGCTCCATCTCCTGTGAACAGTGCTGCCTGGGTTGTACCAGCACTGCTTGCAGAGGATGGGGCCACACCAGCCAAACGCTGAGCCTGGCACCACTCACAGGGGATGAGGTCGTGCCAGCTGAGCACTGAGCCTGTCCCCATCCCCTGTGAGTGGCACATCCCCAGCTGACTGCCAAACCCATCCCCGCCCCATCCCTTGCAAGCAGCACCAGGCTCGCAGGGGATGGGGCTGCACCAGTGAGTGCTGAACCTGTTCCCATCCCTGTCCCCATCCCCTGTGAAAGGCACATCTCCATCTAAGTGCCAAATCCAGCCCTGTCCCCGTCTCCTGCAAGCGGCACCAGGCTCACAGGGAATGGGGCTGCACCAGCGATTGCAGGTGACAGGGCTGGGCTCAGCTGATGTGACCTCATTCCCTGCAAGTGGTACTGGGCTTGGCACTCTGCTGGTGGAGACCCATTCCCTGTGAGCAGTGCTAGTGCAGCCCAGGCAGCACCACCCACAAGGGATGAGGCCATGCCAGCTGAGCGTCAAGACCAGCCTCATCCCCTGCTATGAGTGCCGGGCTTGGTGCTTAGCAACACTGCTTGCAGAAGACAGAGCCAGGCTTGGCACTCAGCTGGTGCAGCCCCATCCCCTGTGAGCCCAACAGCACTCCCAGGGGCGGGAGACAGGCTTGGTGCTTGGCTGGGGATGCATTGTTCACAGGGGGCAGGGACGAGGATGGGCTCAGTGCTTGGCTGGCGTGGCCCCATCCCTTGTGAGATGGCAGCACTGCTTGCTGGGGATGGGGCTATGCCAGCCAAGCACCAAGCCCGGCTCTGACTTATACACTGTGCCTATGAAAATCCTGACCTTTCAAATCAGAAAGCCAGGGTCAACCTATACGCTGTTAAATACTATTATTTCCTAAAGGTTTTAAGAAATCTTGGTCTTAACTGGTTAAGAAATTCTGCTCATTCAGGAATACAAATGTCTTTACTGAAAGCAATGGGGAAATGTCAAAAGGCCTGATTTGGATACAAAAAGTTTAGATGTTCATCTGAAAGTAATATCGTTTGTGGGGCTGAAAAACAGGTGACTGAATACCTTTGAAGTTCTGTGCATTCAGTTGCCATTGACCTGAACACTTCTTTGGCTGGAACGCAGGAATCAGGTGCCAGTTAACTGATTCACAGTAGGAGAAATGCTGCCAAATGAGGAAATTTAGCAAATATCTCAGAAATGTCTCTAAGCACTGTCTCTTGCATTGGATTTCTGCTACTGTAGGCTCCACTAAGCCTTTTATTGGATTCTTCTAGGTTCATTTAAATAACCACTGAATATTATCTTCATAAAAATGGATAAAACACACAATAGAAAATGGAAGGTGAACAACTACATAGGAGCAAGCTGTATCTAAAATGTATCTCCAAAAAGCAGACTTGAAGAGGCCTCTTGTTAACTCCTTTGCATCAGGCTATGGCCTTGAGCTTGGCCTGCCTGGTACAGCCATTAATTCCAGTCTGTCACCTCCTCAGTTGAGCACAGTGATGGGCATAGGTGATCAGAACCCAACATCTGGGCTTAGCCATCTGTCCACTCCCTGCAAGCAGAGGGGCCAACCAGAGTCAGCTGGCCCCTTACCCCTTCCTATAAAAAACCCTGAGTTGGAAGAGAAAGTATCCAGGCAACAAGGCTCCATCTTGTACCCAAGCTGCCTTACACTTGGCTTGTGTCTCTACCAGCTCTCTGGCAGATTCTTTAGCTACTCAACCCAGCTTGCCCATGGACCCCATGTTTGACCTGAGCCTTTGGCTCCCTAACCTGACTGATTTGATTTCCCAGATACCTGGCCAGCTGGCCTCCTGACCTTTCTTGTGCTCTGCCCAACCTTCTAGATCTATGGTTCCCCAGAAAGCTCTGGCTTTTGGTTTCCTGGCTCCCCTACATTTGGACTCTGCATACTCCCCTCAGATCTTGGTTCCTTCTTCTAACCATGGGTGACCCCCAGACTTGGCTGCCCATGACTTGGCATGTCACTTTTGAACAGGAGATGGATAATGAGCCATTGCATTTGGACTAATTTTCTTACAGTAACAGTAATGCCTATAAGCAACACCACTCATTAGACACACTTTTTTTCAGTCCAACTCTGAAAGCAGTTCATTATTAGTACAGACTCAATAGGTTGATTTGATGTTCTGCATAATTAATTGCGAAACTCTGGATGGGATGTTGCTCTAGATGCACAACATTCCATCCAGTATACATTCCGTGTGTGTGTGTGTGTGTCTGTGTGTATGCACCACTTCTTTCCATAATAAGTATATAAACAGCATTAGTCCAAATATTTTTGCAGAAAACAAATAAATTTTTAAGCAAGTGTGTCACATTCCAAGCCAAAGTTGAACCAAGGACATGGTGGTAATACATTATCATTGCACCAATTAAAGCCATTGTGTGGCTCTAGAAAATACATTTTTTCTCCCATCTTGGAGAAGTAACTTTCACAGTAACAAAATTGTACTGGAAGAATCAACCTTTCAGTTTAGTCTTTTTTGGCAGTAGTAGAATTTGTTTGTTACAGCTAGCAAGTTTCCACAATACTGAAGCCAATAAAGAAGTTTAAAGTAAAGAAAAGTACAAGAGCTGTAAAAACAGAAAGAAAATGCTAACAAAGATATGGAGCAGAAGTATCTATCTCCACTAGCCTAATATGAAGATACAGGCAACCCCCACTTAACACTGTTTCACTTAGCGCTATTTTGCTATGATGCTCATTTGCAATTGATACCTGATTTCACTTAGCGCTCAGCGAGTTTCGTTATAACACTTGTGGTCACCATCTTGGGTCATCAGATACTTTCAGTTTCACTTAACGCTCATTTCACTTAATGCTCGTTTTTTCAGGAACCAATAAAGAGTGCTAAGTGGGGGTTGCCTGTATACTAAAGATAGAGAAAGTCTTACCATCTGCAATTAGAGAGTAGAACAGAGCCATTGCTCATTCTCTTGCATGCAATTGATGATGATGATGATACCTAACTCACATATCAGTTTTAAACTTTAAATCTCAAAAAGCTTTACAATGAGTCATGCTGTATTAATGTTATTACCATATTTACTCAAATATAAAACAACCCTGTATATAAAGACAACCCCCCTCCCAGTTAGATTCTAATTGTACATTTGTCATACTTTTCCAGGTCTAGAATCTATTTATTGGAGTTTTGCCTTGAATTTGCCCCCTTTCCACTGCTACAGCAGGGAAAATAAATCGGGTGGGGGGGGGAGGGGGAGATCAAGTAGCTTCCTTGCCCCCCACCACAATTTTTTCTCCTGCAGCCCTCCTCCACTCCTTACTGTCAGACCCTGCTCTCCTTGAGCACATGGAAGCAAGGAGCAAATTTGAAAACACTAACTTTGCAATAAACATATAGGCAAATTACTGAGTACCATAGACTTAGTTCATCCAGAACTGATGCAGTTTACCATTTTTTTTCAAACTGCTGCAATTTTTAACACAGGTACTCCATAAATACAGTGGGTGCAGCCACATGAGACGTTTACTGCACAGTTAATTAATTACCTGTGCAGTAAATGTCTCAGCATCTACTCTATTAGGGCACACAAAATGAAAAAACGCTGCAGCAGAGTAGTACTTATAAAAACAAGTACAGGAAACCCCCACTATTCGCGGGTTCAGTATTTGCGGTTTCAAGTATTCACGAATGCTGAACCCACTTCTTAAATACACTTAAAGGAGCTCCTTGGGAGCTCCGCGCTTGCCACTGCTATGCTCCTGCCATTGCCAGAGCAGCTGTGCACCCCCACCTCCCCAGCTGCCAGGTGCACTGAGTTCATGAACGCAGATGGCATTCATGAACGCAGTGCCTTATTTGAGGATTTTGCCATTCATGGGGGATATGAGAATGTATCCCCTGCGAATGGCAAGGGATGCCTGTACTACTCTTCCATGGAGGTTTTTCGTGGACTGAAGCACCCTCATTCCCTAGCCAGCCAGCTCAGTATCTACATGTGGTTCTGGCTGCTCCAACCAGGCTCCATGTGCTGTGGAGGACAAATCTCCCATTGACCTCAACAGAAGGACTGGGTCCTAAACCTGAAACTTTTCCTTAAATGAAGGTATGGAAAGATTCTTATTAAGTGGGTTTCCACCCTTCCAAAAATTCTATTGCTGCTAAATGGATTTCACAATTAAAACATTAGGTTACAATCCTACAAGTTTCTCCATCATGCAAGCAAGCACTCAATCAATTTCATAGAGTGTCCTTCGTATTTGATCAATGTTGGTATTTTGTTGATGCTATAACAGCTAAAAAAAATAATCCCCCACATTATGTGGTTATTTTCACTTGCTGAGTCAGAAAACCAAACAGGGTCCAACATCTGCATTTATTTTTGTTCAGTAAAGCTTGCTTTTCCCTTTAGGGTTCAGAGCAAGCAAACTGCTGCTAACCATGATAATTACACAGTGCTCAGCATGGTGAATATAATAACATTGTAATTGTCCAAGGGTTTGAACAATTTGGACTGATTTTGTATAGTGTATAATTTACAGTAAAGATTCAAAATGTGTTCTTTTGCTCTGAAAACCTCTTTCATCCTCTGGATCATTATGCATGGAGACAGGCATCCACAGTCAAATTTGATCCAGATGAAGATCAGCCTCTGCAAAAGTAGAATAATTTATTTTATTGACATTCACTTAATTTTATCTGGGTCCGATTCTGTTTGTGATGGTCAATGTAATATAAATAACTGACACCCTCCTGGGGACATTTGGACAAAACAAATATATACAGATTCCTGCAGTGTTACATCAATCACAACAAACAAGCAACAGAGACCGAGCTGGGGTAAAAGGACATAAGAAAATATTAATGAATCTTACATATAAAAATTGTTGATATTCTTCTGTAAGTTTAGGGCATAACTTTGTCATATCCAGTTATATAGTGAGGCCCTGACCCTGCAAATACTGACATGCTTACATTTGTATATTCTGAATAATCATTTAGAAGTCAATTGATAAGAACGTAAAGTTAAACACATGCACTGAATCTCTGTAGGATCAGGGCCTAATTATACCTTCAAGGTACCAGGTAACAACTCTGAATGTCAATTAGAATAATGTTACACAAAATGGGACGCAGTGACCTGCTGCCACCCCACCTCCCCACATGCAGTGCTAAGCCCAAAACATGTATCATGAGGCTTGTTTTCTTTTAAAATACAGTTGACATCTATTAGTAGCAACATGCCATTACCTTTGCTCTACTTGTTCCTAAGCAGCCATTGCTGTTATAAGGAGTGCTGTCCTAATAGACAGTATGAAAAATATTCCCAGGGGAAATGTTGTTAAGCAGCTGTTGCTTCTATAAGGTATTGTTGCAAACAGGACACAAAATATTTTTATTCTACTTCTCAGAAAACAGCACAAAATGTCTTACTATGAAAACAGGATACTGATTTCTCAGGAGGTTCACAATATCTGTTTCATAGCAGTTTTTCATGGTGTGAAACAGACTCCTTGTTCATTGAATATTTTTATTGAAAAATCTTATAAAATGTTCATTTGACAAAAAAAACCCAGTAACTGTTTTCATAATATTTTAATAAGTGTCACAAAACTGCATGTTTAAAAAAATATTATATATATGATATACTAAAGGTAGGGAATATATCCCTAATATATTATATTATTTTTAAGTGAATCCATTTATTGATTTTTTTTTTTTTATTGAAGGCATCACTAATAAGGCATTTGGGGTATCTGGCTTGCAACCAAAAATTAGAGCTTTGTCTCAGGTTGGCAATACATACATTGAGAAATATTTTTTAAAAAGAAGAAAAAATAATTGAAATGTTTAAAATTATAGGCTTATTATCTCTCTGTGCCTCACTTTACCCACTTGTACAATAGAAATAAGCAATATAGACCTCACGAACCTGTTGTGAGAATTATTTATTGGTCGTTTTATAAAGCACTTGGAGACTCTAGGATTAAATGCAGTATGCAGATATATGCATTATTATAAAGATAAATTCTGTAAGGGTACACACCAGCATTACATTTCAAGTAGATGAATTGCAGTTAATCTGGTTTAAACACAAGGGCTAAGTACAGGTGTTTAAGAAACCAGTGATAGAAGTGCTCTAACTGGTATGCTTTACTCTAAGTGCCTCTCTTTAGGTCAGGAGGAAGGAGAACACACGTGAGCCCTTGTGGCGGTAGGTGGGCAGGGCTCAGAGCCTATCTGCACAGCCCAAACCCAGCAGGGATGGAGAAACTCTTGCACAGCTCCCAGCCTGCCCCATGAGCTCCCTGGGCTGCAGAAGAGTCCCTACTGGAGCTGAATGACTGAGCCACCCCAGATTGGTGGGGACATCGTGGCTGCCCACCTGGCCTTGATGCAGCAGTGGTTCATCATGGCCACAAGCCATCAGCCAGCTGTCCTGCACGTGCCTACCCAGCACCCACCAAGTCTGTGAGTATCAGATGCCTGGGTCCTGTAAGAGTTTGTCCCGGATGCCTGGGTTAAAAAGAGTGTGTGTCTGTGTGCATGTGCATGTGTGTCCCAGATGAATCCCCAGGATCCGCAAAACCCTGGCTGAGTAGCTCCTCACCCACATGGACTGGGAAGGCTTTGAGTGCCCCTGCACTGGCACTGGGCCATAGGTCTTCTGCTCTGGTCTCCTCTGGTCCTACATCACAGATGCCGCAGCCCACAACCCAGGCTGCCAGGGTACCATCCCCCTTGAGAGACAAACTTGGGTCCAGTTGAGTAGACTGAGATCTGGATGTGGACACTTCAAAGCAACACTGTGGATCTTGGACAGCCCCCTGTGTGAATGTACAGCACTGAAACTGAAAGCTGCAATCTTTACAAATTCCCAGATGGTAGATGGACTCCACACAGAGTGGTAATACCAGACAGTGACTTATAGCTGGCTGGAGGAAACAAAGGTGGGGAGGGGTTGGAAACAGGGATTTTCCTGACTCATGTTAGTGATAGCCCAGAGGTGGTGTTGGCCTGGCACTCAGGCAGAGTCGTCAAAATCTGGCTGAGGTGAGACCACCACCTTGCAAGGAGGGGTGGGGGGGCAAGCAGGGTGTCACAAGGCCCCGTGGGTTGCTAGTGAAATGCAACGTAACACAAGTTGCGATGGGAGCTGGTACACATGCTGGCTACGGTGCTCTAACTTACAGTGCTGAAGTCTGATATCACATCCATCCAGGCATATCTTAGAGTGTGATCCACCATTTTTAAAAAGCTCTATGTACCCTAACTGTCTGTTCAGTTACAGCTGTAGAGCACTTTCTGCACATCTAGTGCACAATAAGTGTAACTTTTGTACCTGTCCAAGGTGCGCGGGCATTTGCAGTGCTTTAACTGGATAAAACATGGCTAGCATGGAGTAAATGGCTACCAGATCGGTAGCCATCTGGGGGTCAGTGATCACCTAATAATAGAATTCACCATAAGACGTCGAGTGGGTAAGGTAACTAGTAGGGTGAAAGTGCTAGACTTTAGGAAAGCTGATCTCAATGAACTCAGGCGATTAGTCAAGGACGCACTGCAGAGTAGGAGTTTTGAAGTGATGGGAGCCCAAGAAGGGTGGCTGTGCCTTAAGGAAATGATCCTTCGGGCACAAAGCAAGACGATCCCCGAGCGAGGCAAAAGGGGGAAAGGGGCCAGGAGGCTTCCCTGGCTGACCAGAGAAATCCAGGGCAGCCTAAGGGACAAAAGGGGAGCACATAAAAAGTGGAAACAGGGAGAGATCACCAAAGATGAATATACCTCCTCTGCTCGTGCTTGTAGGGAGGCAGTTAGACGGGCCAAAGCTGCCATGGAGCTGAGGATGGCAACCCAAGTAAAAGACAACAAGAAATTGTTTTTTAGATATATAGGGAGTAAAAGGAAGGCCCAGGGAGGAATAGGACCCCTGCTAAATGGGCAGAAACAATTGGTGACGGACAGAGGGGACAAGGCTGAACTCCTCAACGAGTTCTTTGCCTCAGTGTGCCTAAGCAAAGGGCACGACAAGTCTCTCACTGGGGTTGTAGAGAGGCAGCAGCAAGGCGCCAGACTACCATGCGTAGACCCTGAGATGGTGCAGAGTCATTTGGAAGAACTGGATACCTTTAAGTCGGCAGGCCCGGATGAGCTCCATCCAAGG
>NW_005843259.1:145278-156096 GCF_000455745.1 Alligator sinensis | reverse complement strand
CAGAAGGGAATTGGTGAGTATTTATTCACCAAGGCGCCCCCGGGGGTTACAAGAAATAATGGCCACAAGCTAGCAGAGAGCAGATTTAGATTGGACATTAGGAAGAACTTTTTCACAGTTCGAGTGGCCAAGGTCTGGAACGGGCTCCCAAGGGAGGTGGTGCTCTCCCCTACCCTGGGGGTCTTCAAGAGGAGGTTAGATGAGTAACTAGCTGGGGTCATGTAGACCCAGCACTCTTTCCTGCTTATGCAGGGGGTCGGACTCGATGATCTTTTGAGGTCCCTTCCGACCCTAACGTCTATGAATCTATGAATCTATAAATTCCAACCTCACTGCATGAGGCTTAAATTGCCTCTGTATGTAGTTCATCTAATAGAAGTAATGCTTTTAACACATTCCCTTGCAATGCAAATGCAGCTGCTGCAGGGCCTTCAGCACACCAGTGTGCACTACTCCGAACCTCCGAGACACTCTGTGAGTCAGCCAGATTCCACTGCTCTGCTCTGAGACAACCAAACTCCTCCCCATGACAGTCCCAGAGCTGCAAAAGTCCAGCCCCTCCTGACCCTGAGCTGGTGGGTGATAGCAACCCTCTAGCACCAGACCTCTGACTCACCACACCGCTCCCCACTGTTCCTGCAGCCCCCTCTCTCCCCTGGCGTGGAAACTGCCCAGCTGGAACCAGAGACACCAGACTTGCTGCCCACATTGACAACTGATCAGGCTTTCAAGTAAGGCCTTGGTGGGGGAGGAATAGCAGGGGCAGAATGAGGGAAACAGAGGACTCTGCTCCCCATCGAGGCAGGCTAGGGATTCGGCCATAGTTGGGAAGCTTTGGCTGGATGCAGCTGGCCACTGCAGCCAGTGTTGAGCAGTGGGTGGGGGAGCTTTGGCTGTGGTATTGCTGGGGCTGCAGCCCCTCTTGTGTTGCCAGAGCCCTGGTGTGGGGATTTCAAGTGCCATGAGTGGGGCAATTTTCCCCCCTCACACACCCCACACCCTCAAAACCCATGTTTGCAGCCACACACGTGGGGGTGAAGTGCATGACTGAAGTCCTGGTTGAGGGGAGTTGCCCGTACCATGGTACTTCACATCTGTGCCTGCAGCCCCAAGCAGCCCCCTGTGAGGGTAGATTCCTAAGGGTTTTGGGGGGACCAGACACAGGACTATGAAGTGCTATGCTGGAGAAATCCAGCACATACTGGACCCCATAACTAAATTCCTAGACTGAAAACTCAATACAGCCACTCTAGCATTAGTGCCAGCTCTAAAATCTGACTCTCTCATCAGTGCTTAATATACAGGTTTCAGAATGAAGTGATTCGAACATTCTCTACATCAATTGTCTGCCAGTACTTTCATTTTTAAGGTAATTTCTAAATGATACTAAATGCAAAATAAGGACTACAAAATTCTATTTCTTTTTTTTTTACTGTTATTTTGTACTTATAGGCTTTCAAAACAGCCAGATTAATTTTAAATGAAAAAAATATTTTGCAGACCAGAGCTTACCTAATGAGTCTGAGCCTGGAGCAAATATTTAAAGCTATTGAACCAGCCCTTAAAATAGGGTTTGGAGTGTAAATGTTGATGGACCCCCTACAAAATTGCACTGCCACTCTATAGCAATTACTAAACACACTGTACAAATGGTACTTCATAAATATTACACTACTACTGAAATTCTAAAATTGAGAGGTTTATAATTAAAAAGAAGGGAAACTAAATGCATAGCTGTTGATTATTTCTCACAAATTTTAGCAGATACATCATATGTTGATGGAAGACAGGTAAGCTATTGAGACGAGTGACCTTGCCATGCAGAAATAACATCTTCAGAGAAATAAATGAAAGTCATTCTGGCATGGTTCCACTGTAAGGACTTGAGGGCAAAGTTTCCAACAACCTCTTGTTATACATAAAGGTAGACATATTTCTAAATAAAAGAGGGTAAAAGATAAGCTTTACCCCATGACACTGCAGTGCTGGGAAATTGCTTACTTTTTTCAGACTATATCACCTACTTCTGTGATTGAAGCTTGTGGCAGAAGAAAGCCTCCGCATTTATAAACAGCAGAGAAACATTTGGGTTGCTACACAAACTACCTTCACCACTGTGGCATAGGAATTTAGCATTGCCCCTTGGAGTGAAAACCCAAAGCACAAATGCTAAACCAAATGTTCCACGTGTTGGCTCTGAACTCATGCAGCCTTGTTTATTCAACACAATTAGATCTAAAGACTTCCTAAATCACACCATTCCCAAAGTGTTTGCACAGCAGGAGATTAAAACCTCTTCAGGGAGAAAGAAGGGCAAGATCAAATTGATGTGTGTCAGCAGATCAAGGTAAACAGTGTTCCCAACAGACCCCCCACCCTTCAGGTAGCCATGTGCACTCGTGTGTTACATTGATACACTGAGAGTGTCTGGTATATGTGCTGAATTTCTCCCTACTGGTTTTTAACACCCATTATTTTTACTCCAGAGGCAATCTGTCTGCTGATTTACAAGCAGAAGCTCAAGAAGAACTGGTGTCTGATTCTACTCTGTTGCCCACAAGTTCATTAGCGGTATGGAATGATAGCCTGATCTGATGTGTGAAATATTTTTCATGCATAGCAAAAAGCAAAACCCAACATGCCAAGAAAAACAAAACAAAGAAACCCCCAGCCCCACTACCCCCCGCCAAGAGGAGGCTGCCCCTACTCCTTCATTACTGATAACAAGTTCATGTAGACAAAGTGAGGTGAGAGGCCTCGTGGAAGAGAAGTAGGAACAGCAATCTTCTCAGCTAGGATCCCACAGAAACCCTTCCGTCTCCTCTCACAGGTAGTTTAGGGGTCTGCAGGCAGGGAATAAAGGAGCTCTGCTATGCAACACCTGCTGTTTCAAGCATTATCTCTTGGAACTCCACAGCTCTCCAGTCAGATCCAAAAGAGGACTTAAGGTATATGCACCTAACTGAGGGGTAAGCTACCTTGTATTTACCACAGGCACTCACTGCACAGTACCTGAAGTCCTGTAACGTCACAGCCAAGCTCACCTTGTAGTAGTAACTTGTTCATGTGCCCACATCCTTATGTGCCTAAAACAGGACTTTGGTAGATATTAGGATCAGGCCCCTCTCAAACTGTATCGTGACCCTTTCTATGAAAGCACGGGTGGAGATGGTGCTGCCCACTGTTTTCTGCATAACAGAACAGCCTCAAAAGGAGAGTGCTCTCACTCAACCAAGTCTATAGCCTGCTGCTTTGGGCACTCTCCTATTTATGTAGCTATAAACCCAATGCAAATTAAGGGCATTAAGCCTGGGTCTGCTATTTTCTATTTCCTTCCTTGGTAAAAGATTTGGTTACTATATAAAGGTAGGCATCACACCATCTTTTCCTGCTATTGTGAGTGCGACTCAGTTGTCCAAAGAGTGTGTAAATACCTATCCAAGGAGACCATTCAAGGCTCTGGATCTCAAGGGGACAGAAGCATGTGCCTGCGGCCCTGGCACAGGCATCTGAAGTCTAGAGGTGAATAAGAGTTCAGACACATCTCTGTGCTTAGTTTCTTATTTGCTAGCTTTAGGGAGCTCCGTACTAAGCCTTTTGGTAAATGTAGCATCACCCAACCTGCGCTCCTTGCTTTTAACTATCTCATAGAAGGTAATATTAGACAGAACATCTGGAAAACAAATCTCACCATTTCCTGAGTATCTCCTTTCCACAGGTTTTCTTGCAGGAGGATGCAGCCCTACATTTATCAATAAGTATGTTTACATACTTCATTAGCAGTCTAGTTCCTCCTTCTAGGCAAAATTCCAACCACAAACTAAAGACATTCTGCAAAGATCACGCACCCATTGAAATCTTGATCCAAAATGCACTGAAGTTAGTGGGAACTGGGATCAGGCCCATAACCCAGATAATTATGATTGCAAAGCAGGATTCTATTTATGTCAGCTGTACAGAAACCAGCATTTCAACCATCACACAAAACCTGATAAAAAGCTCCTAAATTTAGATTATATATTTAACCAATCTGTATAGTCGGGAAACTTTGCCAGTTAAAGCAAAAAACATTTTTCTTAATTATCTTGACCTTTTCTGACATACACAGTTTCTTTTAATAGGTATCATATGATTTGGTTGGGCAAGGAGGGAGGAAGAGGGCTGTCAGAGATGTTTCCTTAAGATGATACTGATGGGGGGGGGTTCTTTTTTTTTCTTTTTTCTTTTTTTTTTAGTTTTGTGATTTGGTGCTATAGCTGCCAATAGGCAGAAGGAAATTGCCCATGAAGAGAAACACATTCTGTCAAGTTTTTCCAGGAGCTAATTTTTATGTTAAAAAGTTAAACAGCTCTTTACCGTTAATGTTTAGTAATGGAAAGTCTGACAAACACATAAATAAGGCATCACCATACCGTAACAATGGAAGGAATATACAGGGACAAATCCTCATCCGCCATAAATTAACATAGCTCCACTGATAGGGAACCATAGTGATATACAACATCTGAGCCTGGCCCCAAGCTTCTAGAAGTAACACAGTGGCCCACAATTAGTCCGTGTTCCTACTGCAACATCCATCTATTGCTATAGGGAAAGCCCTTGGACAAATACATTTGCTTCCCTTTGAAAGTAGTAGTGCCAGGTTTGACCTAGAAACCACTACACATAGCCCAAGCAAAAGTCTCTGTTCTGTAACTAATGCCCAACTGCAATGATAAGGAGAAGACAGTCTTAGATAAAGGAGGCTTGAAAACAAAAACAGAATTAGTGGACTAGGGCAAAGAGCTGATTTAAATATTAAGATTCACACCCCTAGGTGGGGAGAAAGTATGCTAATGAAACATACATGTATGGAAATGAGATACATAGCTAAAACACAGGTATAGAGACATGGTCAGTAAAGAACTCCTTGCGTCACTCCCTTATAACCAATTAGCAAACAAGAATGCTTATGAAGGTCCAATACTCCTGTATAAAAGATGCTTAGAATTAAGAATCTGTGTGCTTGTTATGTGAAATTATTCCGCTTGCACCTTGTATTGCTAGCAATAAATCTTTATACTTTCACCCCTGGTATCTTTATTGGCTTTTGCATACCGGGCACGATCCCAGACTTGAGCTGGGGCACAACAGTAGCATTGCTTTCAACATAGTCAAGTGTGAGAAGGATTAAATGACTTTGAAACAACCTGGTATTTGACCTTTTCATCCATTCACTTTTGACACATCCTCAGAAACTTGTTCTCACTTTTAACAATACAGGTAGAGAAAAATGTTAATCTCCACTGAAGATAATCTCTGTGCAAACCTGAACTTCAGCCATTTTTTGGCCGGGGGTGGGGGATTGAACATACTGGAGATATTTAGATTCCAGAACAAAAAAAAAATACTCATCATGGAATAAAAACCTCCTTTGAATGATTTTCACAAGTGGAGATTGTTCAACAAGTGACCCAATGCCACCCAAGGCCATAGGCAGATTTGCATAACAATTTTGATGGTAACAAAAATACACTGTTGGTGAGTTAGTGTGCATTTCTTCCTACTGCTGCCTAGGTCCCACAAATGAGCAATAGAAATAGCAAAGCTCTCCTGGGTAAGAAAACACAGGGTACAACTGGCTGTCACTCTTCAGCTTCTCATTTTCTCCTCTAAGAAACATTTAAAAGCTCCTAGCTTAGTTTGGGATGACTTTCATTTAAAAGATTTACCATATGTTGTATTATTCACTAGTGTGTTTTGTACTGGAAGGCTACAATGCAATAAGGGTATTTCACATTGACATGAAAGCAACAGAAGTTAAACCTTGCCTTTTAAGCTTTTGTTCTGCTGCTCCAAAGTTGTGGTTTGAAGTGATTGATCAAAAATGAATCAAAAGCAAAGTAAGCTGGGCAATCCAACTAACGAGCCTGGATCCACAGCTTGGCACAAGAAAATGGAGATTCTGATTTGCATACATTTCTAGTTAGGGGTTCTGCTGACTCCAGATCAGAAGTGCAACATGCTTTGAAGCTTCTTTACAGCTCTTAAACCTTAACTTTAAAGGGGAAAAAAGCCCTAGCATTTTGTGTTCAAAATGGATCGCTAGAACTCTGGTTGTTGGTGCAGGAAAGGAGTTTTGTTGGAGGTTCTAGCCAAAGTTCTTGAAGACAACCAGCTTCGTGAGCTAGTCAAAGCTGCTGCCTCGACTCATTTGGAATCATGTAAAATGGATCAGATTCTTTGTGCTATTTCCTAAGCCTATTGAAAAATCAATGGGAATCTTTCAATTGACCTGAATAGTTGTGGATCAGGCTCAAATTAAAAATAAAAATCTCAACCCTCCACAAATAATAAAATAAGGTTTCTGTATCAATTTTCAGTGCATTAATTTTCTTCTTCAAGAGCTACACTTTTATACAACTGAATAATACTCATTTTTCCTGCTATTTTCAAATGCAAATGTTCAAGCACTTTAAGGCAATATCTTTTGGTTTTGAATATTTTAGCTTAATAAATTCCAGCTGCCTTTTAAAAGTGTTGCTATTATCTTTCAACTGTAGCTGTTCTGCTTCTTTAAAGTACCCTGATTGTAATAGGTCTCAGACTAAGAAAGAGAAACAGTGTGCAGCAGATTGTGAGGAAATAAATGCTTTGTATGTCCTTTCTCTATCATTTCTACAAATTTAGTTCCAATTTTTAGCATTTAAGTTCCTTTTTTTAGAGAAGGCCAGAAAACCATTTTAAATGTAGGCTATAACAAGCAAACACACTGTGCACATGAAGTAAAAAATAAAGTAATAAGTTATATTTTTAGCTTTAAAGGGTCTAGTAAAAGAATGGTCACTTATTTATACCTCTTTTCAACCAGTGCGATAAAAGGAAAATCAGGTCTCTGGCTAAGACTCATGCTTGCAGTTGGAAACCCAGTCTCCTTGGCCATGGGATTCTGTGCTGGCAGAGTATATTGAAAAAAAATCAAGGCCAGAAGAGTTATACATCAGGGGAATAAAATAAACTTCTGGGTACAACATATTGCTTGCTTAAATCTTCCCTCAAGCCAAATACAGTTAAAACTGCACTAGGAACCACACAACATCAACTAACACTGGCAAAGTATCATTGAACATAGGATCATAGAAAAGTAGGACTGGAAGGGACCTCCCAAGGTCATCTAGTCCAACCCTTTGCTCAAGACATGATCATTCCTGATTACACCATCCCATTCAAGTGTCTGTTTAATCTAGCCTTAAACAATTCCAAGGATGGAGAGTCCACAACCTGCCTGAGTAGCCTGGTCTAGCACTTAACCACCTTCAGAGTGAAAAAGTTCTTCCTGATATCCAACCTAAATTTCCCTTGCTTCGATTTGAAATCACTGCTCTTAGTCCTGTCCCTTTTGGCTACTGGGAATACCTTAACCTCCATCCTCATAAATATCCTTCAGGTATTTGAAGACCATTTTCAAATCCCACCTCCAATCTTCTCTTCTCCAAAGTAAATAATCCTAGTTCTTTCAGCTTTCCATTTTAAGTCATGTTTCCCAGACATACTTAGAAACAGAAAACACAGCAAGACCATTTCATTTCCAACATTCCTGTTCTTGCAGCTTCTGTACTAACGAATATTCTATGCTGCACACTGCTCTCGAGGCTGACTCAAGGCCTTTGAAGCATAAAACATACAGAGATCACCTTTTCAGCTGCAACCCCATCTCAGCACCAGGTTTATCAACTGTCCGCATTTATGACATTAAAAAAAAGTTTAACTCCTGCTAATAAAATCTGTAAAAAAAAAAAAAAAGAAGCCATTCCTAAAAATTCAGAAACAGTGTGCTTGTTTGAAAATGCATGCTCTCATTGCTGTTGGAATAAAACTGGAATGCAAGCACAGATGGACAGAAACAGCAGAGCCCCACTAACCAGTGTTTAAGCAGGAGCGCTGCTTGAAGCCTTACAGTAAACTGTCCGTCAGTGCTTTCTGGGCCTCTCAACTTCCACGCTAGCAAGTCCTGCTGCTGAGTGTCCTGGCATTGCTTGCCTTTGGGGTGAGCAAGCACACGGGGTCATGTGGCCCTGGGCCAGGCAGGACAGGGATGGAGCTATGGGACAGGGTGGAGGGGAGAGGCAGTTGGTGGTCTGTGCCAGGATAGGGAGGAGTGGGGCCAGCAGGTATAAGATTAGGGGGTGGGCTGTGGGAGGCAGCATGGTATAAAACCACTGCTGCAGTTGAGTAGTATTGCCAACCCAAGAATCTGCATATAAATATTTAAAAGCCTTCAAAATGGGTGGAACTTTTTACCTGAAAACTCTACAGTGGGCATATACCAATTCTGCATCTAGGCCCTGAGCAGGGTTCACAACCTAAAAAAATTTTTTTACTGACAATCTGCAAACTTTTTACTGACACATACATATGGCTTGGGAACTTGGTACAGGAAAAGTTTTGTTATCCAGCACCCATGGGGAATGTGGGGTGCCAGATAACAAAATATGCCGGTTAAAGGAGAGGCTCGAACAGGCATCTTTGCTTGTTTGGGCCGCCGCCTCTCCTACCACATCACCGCCCCTCTCACCGCGGGCCCCAAGGCACAGGGAGGGCGGCCCCACACAGGCTGCTATGCCCCAGGCTGTGGGGGCTCAGCAGCTTAGGCTGCTTTGCCCCAGGCCATGGGGCCTCGGCAAAACCAGAAGTGCCACGGTGGGCACTTCCGGTTTTGCTTTTACCTTACAAGCCAGCATGCCAGTTAATAGAGCATGCTGGCTTGTAAGGTACTGGTTAAGGCAGCTTTTACTGTAATAAATGGCATGCACAAAAGCTTGAGAAAAAGTTCTGGATATCCAGAAAATTCCATGTCCACAGCATCAAAATGCCAATAGTTAGGAACATACACGCGCGCACACACACACACACACACACACACACACGTATATATATATTCTTGGGTTGGCAATACTACTCAACTGCAGTAATGGTTTTACACCATATTATATATATTTAGCTTATAGTAAAGCCATGTGCCGTTAAAAAAATAAGTCTGGTTGTCAGTAAAAATTTGCACTCTCTCAGTAAAAAAAAAAAAATTCTTAGGTTGGGAACCCTGCTCAGGACCTAGATGCAGAATTGATATAGACCCACCACAGTTTTCAGGTTGAAAGTCCCACCCATTTTGAAAGCTTCTTTAACAGAGAAGCAGGAAGATCTTTTACTGTATCCCTCCTCAGAAACTCCTGTGAGATGGGACTATTGCAGATGGCAAACTGAGGTACATAGAAACAAAATGACTTGCCCAAGGTCACACAGAAAATCCATGGCAGAACAGAAAATTGAACCTGCCTCTCACAGGTCCTCTTGCCATCTGCATCAATGTCACATCTTCCAAATCCAATCTTGCAAATGCTTAGACAAGTAAGAAGTGTGCATATAATTAACTTACAAAAATACATGTAAATAGATTTGAAGCATCAGGCCTTTTGAACTTCATGACACCATTAAAAAATTAAAGTCATCAATGTGAAAAAAATCAATTAAAAATGAAATGAATAATGAAAAGCATTTGCTTTAAACCTGAAATTGGTAATGGGTCCTCCATTTCATTTCATACAGTCTTTTTTGTGGTGCTGTCTTTAAAGGAAAGAAAATAGGAGGGAAAGAAAGATAAAGAAATAGAAGTATTCAATCTAAGAGCAGCTCTGTACTATAAACTGCCTATACTGCAAACTGTAGCATAGTAAAGAAAGAACCAAGCTAACTTTACATGAACTAGCTTGGGTACTGGATGCAGTCTAACTGCAGCTTTTTGGCAAGTAAAGCAGAGTCCTAGCAGAGTGCCACATGAATGTGGCTATGCTACTTCTAGCACCTAAGCTAACTCATTTAGAGTTGCTTCAGTATCTGCATGGTATTGCATTGTGTTATACAGACATATCTGGTGTTATTCATAGAAGATCAGTGGCTGGAATATTTAGAGCCTCAGTTCCAGGTGTGGCTTCAGTTAAAATTCTTTCAACTAGATTGTAGCTGAAAGGACGTTAGATACACTGGGTACATGTACACGTTTCCCTATGGTGAAATAGCAACTCGCTACATTGCCCTATGATGCACTGCAGTGACAAAGCAATCAGGTGGGTCTAGACGTGATCACCAGCTACGTCACCGCAATGGTGCACTCCCCCAGCATGGCATGCCACTACGGTCACATAGTGGCAAAATCTAACCATGCACTGAGCATATGGCACAGTAATCACCCGTACTGTGCTGTACTTTAATACTTCCAAAAGGAAGTAAAGCACAGCACCGTAGTAACGTCTCCATATGGCGACATGTAGACATGCCCATTTTATTCCAGTCCACTAGGCTGTGGAGGTTTCTCGAGACCTTGAGGCTTCACTGAACAATTGCCTTGTTCCGGCTATCAAGAAATGTTTTTCCTCAGTTACCTTATCTACAGGTTTACAAAACAGAGTTTCAAATGAAGGAAAATGCTATTTTTAACCATCATGTGCTATTTTTAAGGTTGAGCAGGGTGAAACAGGATTATTCTTAGTTGCTTAAGTCCATTTAGACACCTAGGGCACATCCAGATGAGCACGCATGTGCCTCTTGCAACATCTCAAACCCCTTTGAGATGCTGCAAGATGCATATGCAGGAACAAAAAAAGTTTCCCATGTTGCAAATTTGCAGCACAGGGACAAAATTAGACCCCTGAATATCCAAGGGTCAAAAAATACCCCAGGGTAAAAAAGCAGGGCAGGGCAGGGCATGGTCTTGGACTGTGCCCTGAGGCAACCAGAGGCTTGGCTCCTCCACAGAGCCGTTCTGGTCGCCTGCCAGAGCAT
>NW_005843259.1:142714-145247 GCF_000455745.1 Alligator sinensis | reverse complement strand
CCTGGTGCTGAAGCACACTGCCTGCAGCAACCGGGACCTGGGCTCCGTGCCAGGGAAGTAGGGGGTGGGGAGAGCTGGAGGAGTAGGGGGAATCTACTGAGGATGCAGGGGACCATGGGGGGGAAGCTCTGGAGCCTCTCCGGGGCTGCTTCCCCTCCCCCCCCACATGTCTCCCGCTTGGCTCCAGTCCCCCTGCGCACTTCCCACCCAGCTGCAGCCTCCTTGCTCGCCCTGTGCCTGGCTCCAACCACCCCCTTACCCTGCACAACCCACAGCCTACCGGCAGCAGCCGCCACACTCTTGGCTTCATGGCACAGCCCCCCTCTGCAGGGCAGGGCTGCAAGGGCTAGCATGGCCACTTGGCACTCACGCTGCCTCTGCCACAGTGCACTGCTGCGGCCCAGATTGGCATGGTGCCATGCGGGGCCATGTACTTTCAGGCAGCTCTGGGCTGTGTGCTGTTCACTAGCCAAATATTACACTTAAGATGTGATTAACCAGTTAATCATTTCTTAAAGTATAACACAGCCACACATTCAGAGAATTAATGGCACAACAGAAGCAAAGCCAGCCACAAAATTATTACACAACAAATGTGATATAATGTTGTGACTGGTTTGTATTGTGCCATAAAATGATACTGCTGATCAGCTGATTTAGGCCCTGGAGCCAGCCAATGATCGAGTGACTGTCAGCAAGATTGGGACCACATTTTCAGCCAGCTCTGGGGGCTTGAACCAGTCCAGAGGGTCCCTGAAGCCAGCCCACAATCAGCTGACTGTCAGACACCTTTGTCAATGCAAACACCGCTCCTGTACTGGCAAATAGGGCATGATTGGGGATTGTGGATCAGATTCCATCACACCTTTAACTAAACATCTGTCAAACACCTAGATACTTAATAAATAGAATGGGATTTGGCCCCTCACTAACGGAAATAATTAGAAAGCTAACATGTATGCATACTTGAAAATGCAACTGCTCATTGAATAGTGCTCAAACACTTTGAAAAGGTTTAATATTTTTAATTTGTTCTCAACTACCACAGTGAAGAATCATTTAAAAATATTCAAGCCTTGAATATTCAAGAAGTTAAAACTTCAATTCTAGGTTCCTTTAAATGCTGTTATTCTTTGAAATACTTCCCCCTGAAAGCCTTACATGTTGTTTTTCTACTGGGAAAATATTTGTCAATCTAAAAGTTATAAAAGAGTAATTGGAGACACTAAGGTAATTTGCTATCACCACTTCAAAGAGTAAATTGCTTTCTCTAACTTGACTTTAGTTCTTCTGCTATTAAAAATAATCAACTTATCAGCACTCAGAGTCTATTTCCAGCTCTACAATATTTCTAAAAAATATCACTTAGTAAAAATAAAGGCAGATTTAATGAATAATGGAGGAAGATGTAACATATTATTCAGAAATGAGGGTATGGACCAAGTTAAGGGCTCCAATCCTGAGCCTGATGCCACCCTGTGGTCAGCTGCACCTGCTGTACTCTCCAGCCTCTAAACTACGTCCCTTTCCCCCCACCTGACACATCTTTGATATTGGGTAGTAGAAGTCTGGTAGGCTGCCCTTAAAAACTGCAGTAGCTTCTTAGGTGCTTTCCTCCATTTCTCAGCAGTTTTCTGGGCCCACTCTCCCCACAGAATGGTTTGCCAGGTCCCTTCATCAAATCTACATTTAAACATTTCCCCTCGGTTTATATGCCTGCCATCAGCTACCCTAAACTCTGTCATCCTTCACATTGCTCTGGGGATCAAGCGCCCATCATCAGCTAACCTAAACTATAATCAACACAGTGCCTTCCCCTGGGTACTTTCAGTGGCCTCTTCTCTCCCTTTCCAGCCATGCCTAACAGCTGTCATAAGCCAATCCTTAACACCCTGAGGCTCTTCCCCCTTTCCATGGGGTTCAAATAGTCCCAGATTTAACCCCTCAGGCCAGTGCCATAGCAAAAGGGGGCCGAGCAGGATGACCATCCCAGGCACCAAAGTGAAGGGCCGTCAACAGGCACTGCCCAGCTGGAGCAGGGCAAGGGACAGAGCCATGAGTGGCTCATTTGGGGGCCACCAGGACAAGGGAAGGGAAGCTCCTGCTGCTGCGTGTACTCCTGGGGAACCATGGGGGGGATGTGCGCCCCTCAGATTTGTGCGCGGGGCAAAGGCAGGCTGCCGTTGCGGGCTTTGCCCCACACACCAAACTTCGCTGCTACATTACTGCCTCAGGTTAGTTGCTCCCTGGCTGCTGCCAGCTCACCAGCCTCAGTCTGAACTACTCACTACTCCAGGAAACTCCTTCCCCACAATTGACAGGACTAGGTTTGCTGTGCTTTCCTTTCCTCTACTGGGGCTGGATCACGAGTCTGGGCTCCACCTACTTCCAGTCCCAGGTCATCTGACTGGGTTCAGAGGTTATACGTGATCCTCAACCCTACTCAGCTCTTTGTAGCTACCACCTAATTACCTTCCTGGAGCTCTATACCCCATGCTGTATTTCATGGCAGTTTGCTCCAAGACCTGCTTGC
>NW_005843259.1:108182-142704 GCF_000455745.1 Alligator sinensis | reverse complement strand
TTTCTCAACTCCCCTCCACTTCCTCTCTCTCACAGCTGGGTCTCAGTCAGCTGCCTCTCAAAATAACAGGGGTTAGGGCCTCTCTTACAGGGCATTATTGTAAATGAAAGTGGAGTTCCAGCCCTGTTCACCTACCAGACAAAAATGGGATTGGTGTCCCAGATACAAATGGGGTTTAATGCCACTGAAGCCAATGAGTTGCTTTCAATTTGCACTGATGAAGCTAAAAACAAAATCAGGTCACAGATTTCTCTCTCTCAGGTTGCTTAAACACCATGCATCAAAACCAGCTTCCCCCGCTAATAATTTAGACTCGCTGATGTTTTCCAAGGAGATAATCCTTTTGTTATTCCTTATTTAAGTTCTTCAGCTCCTCGGCACATATTCATTACCACAGTGATAAACTGTATTAAGAAAAACAATTCAACCCTATAAGAAGCAAATTCATCTCACCCATGCCAGTTTTATTTTTAAAAAAGGGGGGTGAGGTGCTGATTTATCTTCCCTTACAGAAAAACCAACAAACTTGAAGACAGTAACATCTGAAGAAGGGTAAATGTAAAACAGACATGGTATCAAGGTCTAATGCATTTTGGATACAAGTTATGACAGAAATGCAAACCTGAAGAGACAGATCCTGCACAAGAAATTCACAGAGGAAGGTTTAGTGGTTGATCATTCCACAAAAGACTTTAGACAGGTAGAAGACAAATTCATAAGATCATATTTGCAGAAAGATACAGAGGGAGGAGAAGGGGAAAGAAATAGTCATCCAGAAAATGTAATAGATCTTTGTCCTCTCCTTCTGGGAGCTCTGCTCATCTACATATCAAAAGCAACAGTGTGTATGCAGAATTGTCTATGTTGTTGAACTGTAAATATAATAAAATATAGGGGAAAAATTAATTAATGCCATTAATAGGACACAACAAAATAACTTGTTGTCCTTTGTAAAAATACAAGCCATAAAATCTGGAGCCAGATAAAATTGTTGCAAGATAGCTTAATCAGTTAAAATACCTTCTATGTTATGGTAGTATTAGAGTAATGTTAGAGCCAACTAGAGTTATTTTAAAGTGGAGAATTATGGTTTCATGCTCCTATTCTTCCTGACTCATCTTGAACAATATTTTAAAAGAATATTCAAACTAAAACATAGCCTACCTCTGGGTCCCCATTTTCTGCTGCAGAGCATGAGTAACTCCCAGTGAGTATTATTGCAAGGGATTTCCATTGGATATTTGCGATGGATTTCCATGTGTAGATTTAGGTGACATCTCCAAGTAGTTTGTACATGAACTTTCCACCTCTCCAATTTTGGCATGACAAAAGCACCATAATTGTGGTAAAGTTGCCATCTAAAAATACATATTACAAAGTCACTAAAGGCGGATGGTAAGAACTTTGCTAATCACTTCCGCCACCTGAAGATGCAGAAGCAGCAAGAGTTCCAGCAAAACACACTGGCTTGGGAACTTGAGTAATACATGGTATGCATTAGCTGGAGAAAAAGTTCTGGATATCCAGAAACTTGCATGTCCACAGCATCCAATGCCAATAGTTAGGAACATCACATCATCAAAACAAAGGCTGGAGACAAAAAGGCATGGCAACAAACTAAGGGTTTCTAAAATCTCTGCTCCAAATTATCCCTTTGGTAAGTATAACATACATTACAAATTAAACAAACAAACAAACAAAAACACATTGTGGCTGCCATTTTAAGGGACATATCTAAACCAGACAACAAAACTTATCTTCCACAAGCTCAAATGAGAGGCAAGTTGCTAAACAACCTGTGTCAGCCATCTTCATTTTTGTTAGCAGAAGCCTTACCTCATCCAGAACCTTTTCTCTCTCTCTAGCTTTTTACACATCTCCATGCTAATTAGGCATTTCTAACTTTATTGGATTTCACAGTCCTGAGCTTCTCAGTAATATAGCTCCCATCACCTATATCATATTCTTCCATTTTCTTACCTCCCATTTCCTCCCTAGTTCTGCTTTTAACTTCCTGCCTATTCCCTGTCTCTTTTTGTTTCTGTCACTATAGTTTCTTCAGTTTCTCCTTCTCTTTCCAACTCATATATCTGTATTTTCCTTTCAGCACCAGCTGCAGCAAATGTAAGCAATGAAGAATTTTTTGGGGAAGGGAAGAAAACTAGTTTTAGTACTCCTAAACAATTCTAACCTGACCTGCACCCATATAATCCCTTTAGTCAAATTCCTTTTATCATGTCTGCATCCACTGATATGCTGCTGTGGCTCTTGATTTGAAATATAAGATAGGTACAATGGTTTTGAATATGTATATCCCATCACCATTGATACTAATAGGGTTATAAATGCAGCCCATACTCTGGATATGAGAAGCATTCTTCTACTGCCTTGTATTTGCACCTCAATGGAGTCTGATGTTATACAGGTCAGAGGTACCCTCTCTGCTGGTTTGTAACTGAAGAACCACTTTTTCTAAGCGTAATTTGACCTATCTAAATAAAGAGAGATCCACTTTACATTCTAGGTAAAGAATCAAGTTTTGTAACATCAAGCACTGATTGTCCAATTGCATACTCAGGAGAAATGTAGTAAGAAAGCAAAAAAAAAAAGAGATGAATCACAAGCAAGGATCAACAGGAAAAATTCTGGCAGTCATGTGGCCTTTTAACCAATTTACTTTGTATAACAACTGTGCCAGTCCTAGAGAAGGTAAAGGATATTTTCCCTCTAAACCATCATCCTCTTTTCAGGCAGCAAGTGACCATGGGGATGTTAGGAGGAAGCAGGACTACCTTATGGCTGGACAAGCATGACAAGATAAGACAAGAAGCATCACAGCTTTCACCTCCTGACATATGGGTATCTATACAAGGATGAAAAAGGATGAGCTGGTGGTTAACTCTTCTTGGACTTGGGTTCAATTTTTGTTTTGCCATAGCCTTAGACTTAGGGTGTGTTTATGCCACAACAGCAGTATGTCCTGCCAAGGATTCTTCTGATAACACCCTGCCTATCCACTTCTAATCATATACTTCAAACCCAGAAGACACTGATGAAGTCACTCTAGCAAATCCCCCCCAGTCACTCTTGAGGACTGAGTCTCCAGTACAGTAGAGATGAGGCCATGATGACCCCCAAGCATCCTCCATGGTGTTCTTCTGGGTTTGGAGCATGCAGGTAGGATCAAGTGACTGGAGCATGCTTGGGAACTTCCCAGCTGGGCCTTCTACACCATAGTATAAATGCACTGTTAGCCTCCTTTGCACTTCAGTTGCCCATCTGTAGAATAACACTTCCCTACCTCACAGGGATGTTTTAAGCATAAAAACATTAAAGATTATGAGGTGTTCAGATGCTATAGGGCTGCAAATCATAAATACCTACATATAAGTACATTAGATAGCAGTTGGAAACAATATGGCCCCTACGCTTTGGCATGCAGCAATGAGAATTTGACTTGTGCTGACAGAAGTTATCAGTAATCTTTTTTCACATTTCCCTCCATAGAGACAAAGTCCCCATCAACTGGGCACTAACAGTCAGAAATAACATCAGGAATAGACTTACCTGCACTGAGACTTAGAGCAACTGCAAAGTCAACTACAGTTTTCATAGATTCATAGATGTTAGGGTCAGAAGGGACCTCAATAGATCATCGAGTCCGACCCCCTGCATAGGCAGGGAAGAGTGCTGGGTCTAGATGACCCCAGCTAGATGCATATCCAACCTCCTCTTGAAGACCCCCAGGGTAGGGGAGAGCACCACCTCCCTTGGGAGCCCGTTCCAGACCTTGGCCACTTTGACCACTTTAGCCCTTTGGCCAGTTAGCCCAGTTGCATCGGACCAGCAAACCTGAAGAAATCTCTGAAGCTTGGAACAAAGCTGTACTGTGTGTACATGCACAGTTGACACTAAAGAGCTCTTTCTTCCGAGTGTAATTTCTACTGCTACAGGCAAAAACATTCCAGAACCAGATATTTATCCCACTATACAAGAAACTCCTTTAGAAGTCCTGTTTTTTTTTTACCAGACAGTAATGTCATTTGTGGAATGAGGCTGACAATCAGTTGGCGGGCAAAGTGATTCCTACAGTGTTCCTATGTTCATTTCAAAAGTATTTCTCTATCTCTCACCCCAGTTAGTAAGTTGTATTTACCCATGTTAGATGTGGGTCACAAAGTAGAAGTATAAATAATTCAGTTCTCGTTTAGTTTGTGAATAAAAATCTGCATATTTTCTAACTTTACATTTAAAATGTGCCGTGCAGAAAGAATGGCCTACATAATTTGATTCTACCAGCAGCTGAGAGTAAATTCAGTTCTGTCATGCTTCATTGTGAATGACAATGCTCATAATATCTCTGGAAGATGTAATTTTTTCATGTCAATAGAAAGTTGATATTCATAATCTAAGCAATAATTATCCTTTGTAAATGCCCTTGCTTTTGGCTGCCATTCTCATTAGGGCTGTTTTAATGCATGGTCCCCAGGCTATAGACAAAATGCAGCCATTTACTCTGATGGAGAGGAGAGAAATGATTTGTACTCTATGGAACAAAATGAAAGTGAAAAGCAGTTATCCTAATATCATAGGCTTTTTCCGCCTTGAATTTATTGATTTAGTTTTGGAAAACAGAAATACTTCAGCATTGATAGAGTAGCACTCTAAATTCTTCACTATATATCAAGAGATTGTATTTATTCACTATTTCTTTTTTATATTTTCCTTTCTTGCCTAATTACTGAGAGTGGGCTTTTGAAATCCACCTCTAATTCAAATAGAATATTTATTTAATTCAAGTAAACTCTTTATTGGAAAATATTTAACTTGCTTGGAGAAGAACAATTCCCTCAAATTTTAGAGGTCCTTACCAGAAGTAACAAGTATCCTATTTTGCTGTTGGTGTATAAGAGTTCCTTTGTGCAAGAAGCATGAAGAAAAAAATAAGGCTTTCCACTGACCTAGAGCCTCAGGACATCAATTTGATTATTTGGAGTTATACATGCATGCATCTCTGTCTTGTCCTCTTACATTGTTGTAGATTATAGCTTCAGGGATATGTACTCTTCTTGTTATTTTGCTTGTAAGATACATCTCCAACTACATCCTATTTGTAGGAGGAGCTGACTCTTATTTTGCTATACATTTCACCTACTGCCATAGGATACCAATGCACAGACTTTTATTAGTGCTACAAAACAGCAGTGCGAACTGACAGCTATCCATGATTCTCCAACAGCCACTTCAGAAGTAGCTGTCATAAGAATCCCATGTCCTCAATTGCTTGTTCTTGGTGGGATGTTGTACATTCTAGAGATACGTGCAATCTGTACATCTTTCAAAATCTGTAGTCTTTCAATGTAGAGATTACTAGTGCAAAGGGTCACTTCATATAAAGGCTCATAATATATCAAAAAGATCTGTCATCCTGCTGAACATAAAATACAACACAGCAAGATCCTCTGCTCATTCATCTCTCTTAATGTTCATTCTTTTGGTAACAGCTTGGCCCTCTGGTGCTAGAGACCACAATGGACTTTGCACCATAGCAAGATATTATTGTCCCTTTAGAGTATCCAAAGTGGAAAAATCAACAGAAGAATGAACAAAAACAAGTTTTTCAGGTTGGAACAGTATGTTTTCTGTAGCAGGCTGCATCACCTGCCTCACCAGAAATCAGGTTCCTTACTTTAAAGGTGCGCTAGACAGAAAATACAATTTTAACCAATTTACAACTGAAGTATGTTTGGTGGTTTTGTAGACAAAACACAGGATGGAGAAATTAATACAATAAGAACCAACCCAAACCTTAAATGTAAGGGTGCACCAACCAGAAATTTCAAGCAGTTTAAAGAGGTTGCACTTTTTTTCCTCCTGTATCTTAAGTTCTAATTGAGTTCCGGTTCTAAAACGTGCATTGCTGGGGAAACAAAACCATTATTTTTGGCCCAAAAGTGAAAGGAAGTAGCATGTGTCAGTCATCTTGTGAGAAGGAATGTGCTCCTGACATTTCCTTTCCATTTGGTGAGCCCAAAACGTTTGGAAAAGCTTTGAATAATCTGACAAAAAAACCCTATGAATTATTAACCAGTCTCTCCCACCCAAAAAGGTCTGATGCCACACCCAATGTCTGGATGTAGACAAGCCTCCAGAAGATATGAAGTATGTTAGCAGGTGCCCGGGACTGTTCTACCTTATCTACAGAGACAGGAGAATCAAATAGGAACACATACCCACACATCAGACTTGGCAGACCCATACAGCAGCAAAAATGGGCTGTAGCAGCAACAGTATTAATAAGCTATACTTTTCTGTCCTTCATTTGGAAGCTGTGCATTGGCTCCACCTTCTGCTTCACATGAGGCTTAAGCCTCAAAAGAAAATGGAAAAAAACCCAAAAAAGACCAAGGAACAAGATGAGGGGCAGGGTAAGGTAGAATAGGGAATGAATGACTGCCACAAAACTGAAAGGAACAAGAAGCAGCTGATGCTTATGCCCAAATTGGTGCACAATAGTGACAAACACCTAGTAATAAGGGTTGGAAGAAGCAGTATAATACCAGTGGCTGGCTGTGGTGTGCAACACTGGAGGTACAAGGAGAAGGGGAAAAGAGAATATTCCAATTTCTATGTATTTTTCAAATTTACAAAAATCATCTTTTATATAAACCATGGCTGGGAAGGAATCCAATGAATGAGCAGGCAGGAATCCATCTCTAGCTGGAGAGATTTATTTAAAAAACAAAAAAACAAAAACCTCATGGGGTGGGGGGGGCTGGTCAAGATCCCTAGTGTGTTGAGAATAATTAAGTCAGTCCCTGAGCTCATAAGCAACAAGAACTAGCTTCTCTAGTGAACAAGAAGCATGCACAAATAAATCCTTCTTGATGAAAGAACCAGAGAAGCCAAGAAGATTCCCCTTCCATCACTTCTAGTAAAAAGCAGCTGGGATTGCAAACAGCTATAGATCCAGCCTTTTGGTGCAGCAAAAAGATTCAGCAAGAATATATATGCCTCCAGGTGCTCTTCATCCGAGGGGACTGAGGGAATTGGCGGAGGTCATAGCAGGCCCCCTGGCATGGCTATATGAGCGCTCATGGTGCTCTGGCCAGGTCCCAGAGGACTGGAAAAGGGCTAATGTGGTCCCCATTTACAAGAATGGGAGAAAGGAGGACCCAGGTAACTATAGGGCTTTTAGTCTCACCTTGGTCCTTGGGAAGACCTTTGAGAAAATTATCAAGGAACATATCTGCAGGGGCCCAGCATGGGAGGTAATGCTCAGGGGCAACCAACACAGGTTCATTGCAGGCAGATCCTGCCTAACTAACCTTGTTTCCTTTTACAACCAGGTCACAAAGTCCTTGGATGCGGGCGTTGAGGTGGATGCCGTCTACCTGGACTTCAAGAAGGCCTTTGACAATTGTTTCTCACCCCATTCTCAAAAAAAACACTAGGCAACTGCAGCATTGATGCCTATGCAGTCAGATGGGTGGCAAATTGGCTCGATGGTCACACCCAGAGAGTGGTGGTGGACAGGTCATTTTCAACCTGGAGGGATATGGGCAGTGGAGTTCCCCAGGGCTCGGTCCTCAGGCCTGTGCTAGTCAACATCTTTCTCAGCAACTTGAAGGTGGGCATGGAAAGCACGCTGTCCAAATTCGCTGGTGACACAAAGATGTGGGGAGACGTGGGCGCACTGGAGGGGAGGGACACAGTCCAACTAGATCTAGACAGGTTACAGAGGTGGGCAGATGAGAATAGAATGGAATTCAATGCAGACAAGTGCAAGGTGCTGCATTTAGGAAGAAGGAACCTGCAACATACCTACAGGCTGGGGAACACCCTTCCTAACAACACAGTGGCTGAAAGAGATCTTGGAGTCATTGTTGACTCCTAGATAGACATGAGCAGCCAATGAGAGGAAGCAGTCAGTAAGGCTAACCGCACCTTGTCGTGCATCTACAGATGCATCACAAGCAGGTCCAGGGAGGTGCTCCTTCCCCTATATACAGTGCTGGTCAGGCCACAGTTGGAGTACTGCATCCAGTTCTGGGCGCCACACTTCAAGAGGAATGTGGCTAACCTTGAAAGGGTCCAGAGGAGGGCCCCTTGCATGGTCGGGGGAAGCAGGCCAGGCCCTACGAAGATAGACTAAAGGGCCTGAATTTATTCAGCCTCCACAAGAGAAGACTGAGAGGGGATCTGGTGGCCATCTATAAACTCACCAGGAGGGACCAGCAGAAAATAGGTGAGCCTCTGTTCCCTGGGCACCACCAGAGATAACAAGGAACAAGAGCCACAAATTGATTGAGAGCAGGTTCAGGCTTGATATCAGGAGGCATTACTTTATGGTTAGGGCTGCCAGGCTCTAGAATGGGCTCCCAAGGGAGGTGGTGCTCTCCCCCACCTTGGGAGTCTTCGAGAGGAGGTTGGATAGCTATCTGGCTGGGGTATTATGATCCCAACACTCATTCCTGCCCAGGGCAAGGGGTCAGACTTGATGATCTGTTCACCTCCCTTCCAACTGTATGAAACTATGAAAAAATGATAATGCTTTTCTAATATCAATTCTGCTGTACAAAGATGTAATCTCCCTTAGACTTAAGGGAGTCTAGTTCTGCTAGGAATATAATAAAGCCTGGGTTGAAGCTACAGTTTTTCAACTGCTTTCGCGTCCGACCCATTCACTGGTACTGCAACAGAAGAGGATATTCTGTCTTAAATGCAGATATCACCACACCAGACTGGAACCACAGTATCCAACCAGATAACTTTGGCATGTCTACATGAGATGCAGACTGCATAGTGGCCCAATACTACTGTGAAGTGGCATTGCATGGCAAAAACCTTGCTGATATACTATTGTGCAGTATTATTAGGCTACTGCGCAGTAGCATCACTTAAAAGGCACTCACTAGCACTGCTGTGCAGTAGCTCCAGTTACTGCACATTTATTTAGTACTTGCTTATAAAAGTACTAAATAAATGTGCAGTAACTGCTGCACAGTAGCGTCTTGTGTAGATGTGCCCACTGAAGAGTACAGCACTCTATAACACTGGAAAATATTCATTAACTAAGGTTAACCTACTTCTGAGTTACAATGAGATGCTTCTGGAAGCACAAATTACACCTGTATGAATGAATACCCATTTAATTTATTATCAGCACAAGAAGGATAAAGTCTAAAAAAATTATTATGATCAATCATTTAAAAGCAAAATCATTTTATAGCATTCAAATTATCAGTCTATACTGGTAAATAATCAGACTGGTGGATGAGACACAGCTAAGTACAAATAGTGCATATGCCCTGATATCCCAAAAGGCATTTATAGTGTCTTGTGATTTCATAGGATGCACATTGTGCCTGCTAATTTTGTTAATTTAAAGCAATGCTTAATTTGAATAAAAATGGTGCAGAAAAGCCAATTCACAAAAGAGAATATGTATTTTATTCAGCAGGTAATTAAATGAATTTGATGCTTTCCACTCAGCAAGTATTGAACCAAAAGCACAAGTAGAAGTAAAAAGCTGGAAATTCAAATCCACACATGTGAACATCTGCAAGGGTATCAACTCGAGGCATTCCCCCATCCTGAACTACAGGATGTGGGGGGGAATCTCAGGGCAGGGATTCTAATCTGTGAATAGAAAGTGGGAACACAGCATTACAGTATCTTGCATTTAAGGTAGTGCTTATTTCGATTTAATCTGAATACTGCACACATTTACCCACCCAAACAAAGAAGACCAATGGTTAGCAATAGAGACCCTTCCAGTTACCATGTACTACAACCCAAAACTGCAGGGGATCAGAGACTACAGTGACCAATATAAAAAGCTGGACAGAGAATTTTTCATCATATTAAAAGAGCTCTCAACAAGACCTGTGAACACTTGCACCCCATGTGAAAGCAACTACTTATGCACTTTCACTATCCTTTGTTGGAGGCTCAACATGACCGTGTCAAGAAGAAACTTTAGCTAAACTCTCCCAAAGGACATGAAGAAGAAGTTGAGCTGTTGTATATCTGGGTTGGTTTTTAAAAGCATGATGCATCAAGTTAATGCAATTTATCCAGCAGTTCTTTTAAAAAGGAACTACTTTGAGGCCATATCTTGCATCCACGATTGCTGACACCTAGGGCACCTATACACAAGTGCAGAAACTGCTAGATCTCATGTATCAGTGTCCCTGTGCTGCCCTGGTGGCAGCAGGGCTTTATCTAAATCTCACGGAATGAGTTTTAGTTCAAGCATCCCTGCCATCATTTTTAGGTGCAGGGATGCTGATACACAAGATGCTGTGGTGCTTTAATTAGAGCAGCTCTCAGAGCCACTCTAATTAAAGGGCCACCCCCCATGCCCCTGCAGCACATGAAAAGATGCCCCTAATTTGTAGACCTCGCTTCTCACTTTCAGCTCAAAACCCAAGTTGGTTACCAAGTTGGTTTGGGGTCCAGTGCAATTGGGACCATATATTCAAAAGAAGCTGCAATATGTCCATGTATAAAAGCCTGCATTATCATGTATAAATATGAAATTGTATATGCACATCAAATGAAAATGAAAATTATGAGCACAGATGTATGACATACACATTACGTAAGAGTCTCTAAATAAAGGTTCTGATATGGGTGCTACTTAAGTTGAGGTGTCTTGAAAGTACAGGGTACTCTTACAATTAAATGAAATACAAATAAGTTATATAAGTTATATATATGCCTGTAAGTTCATCACGGGGGCACAGAAGGGAATTGGTGAGTATTTATTCACCAAGGCGCCCCCAGGGGTTATAAGAAATAATGACCACAAGCTAGCAGAGAGCAGATTTAGATTGGGCATTAGGAGGAACTTCTTCACAGTTAGAGTGGCCAGGGTCTGGAATGGGCTCCCAAGGGAGGGGGTGCTCTCCCCTACCCTGGGGGGCTTCAAGAGGAGGTTAGATAAGCATCTAGCTGGGGTCATCTAGCCCCAGCCCTCTTTCCTGCCTATGCAGGGGGTCGGACTCGATGATCTATTGAGGTCCCTTCCGACCCTAACATCTATGAATCTATGAAATACAATAACATTTAAACTATAACCATAACACGTCCTACAGCCCTTTTGATCTCTGAAAAAGATAATAAAGTTTGGACTAAGTTAGGATTTGATCACTTGGGGTTGTCTTTGACTAGTGTGTTCTCCTAAAAAATAATAGGTCTACAGAATTTTGAGCATGTTAGTGACTGTTCTGTCCTCAGAACACAGGTTTTCTCCAGTTCAGAAAGAGTTGGAGAAACCAATCAGTTTTCCAGTCATCTGGCCTGTAGAAGCCAGACAGGATTTCTTCACCATGCTTTGGGAATACAAGGAAGAATAAAGAACAATCTAATTCCAGCTGACCAAAAGCTCCAGTTAACTGGGTTTCAGTTAACATATTTGCACTGTGTTTTGTTTCTTCAAAGAAGGTAACATATTTTGTGAAACACTGTGCATCTTTGAGGAATGGAACATTATTTTTCTTCTTCTTGTCACTTTAATGTGGGGCTTTTTCATAAAACCAAATCCCCAAAATTATTTGAACTTGATACCATTAAGAAACAAAAGTGGACATATCATTTACAAAAATACTTTAAGATTACCTATGCCAATGTCACTCCTGCAGTTTACAAGTGCTAGTTTGACTATCAGATTGTTACATGAATGCATAAGAAATTTACAATATAATGAGTAAATATTACAGTTTTAGTGTGACAGTGTTCAAAGAATATTCCCAAATTCCTAGCAAGAGCTACAAACATGGGAAATTGAAAATGTTAGATTGAATATACTTTCTTTTGCTTATTCAAACAAGAAATTAGAATATTTAGTCTGTTGGCTACATTTTTCAATTATATAATGCATATAGGATATTAGACGGGTCATTTTGTATAAAATATACAAAATGTAAGTAGGATGGAAGAAAGACGCATACAAAAAGGATAAAAAACATTAGCATTGTGAGCAGAACTGATACCACAGATGCCCATCAATTTCATTCCTTTGTGATCTGTTTATACATGTATATTGGGATCATCATCCAGAATTTAGCTATATATGCATATAGTTACCATGACCTTTCATATAAATACCATAATTCCATACATCTTAAACTTAGTTGTACATTCACAGTTAAAAAAACTTGGATCCTGTAGACTTTTTGCCCCTAATGTAGCACAGACTTTTACCATATCTTTCACCACTTATGTGTGCTTTTTTGCCACTATCATTTATACCTAGTCTAGGAACTGGGAAGAAAGCAGG
Organism: Alligator sinensis; assembly: GCF_000455745.1. Lineage (NCBI taxonomy): Eukaryota > Metazoa > Chordata > Crocodylia > Alligatoridae > Alligator > Alligator sinensis. Next base: position 130,418 of record NW_005843259.1, on the reverse strand, counting down.
TTTTCTACAACCACATAATATTTTGGCTATATATAGCCCCTACTGTAACTTAATCTTATTCTTACTATGAGACACAGTGGCCATATCTACAAGTGCAGTGGACTGCACAGTTGTTAATAAGCAGTCATTTAGTACTTGCATAAGCTTGCTCAATACTTGCATTTAGTACTTATATAAGCTTATGCAAGTACTAAATGACTGGCAGCCACTGGTGTTACAGCACAGTACCATCACTGCACTTTTTTCCCCAATGCTACTGCACAGTAGCAACAAGCTACAGTGCAGTTGCTTGTTACTACTGCACATTAACATTGCCACACAATTAGTGCCCGGAAACACTACTGCATGGTAGCAATGAACTACAGTGCAGTAGCTCATTGCTACTGTGCCATAACATCTTGTGTAGACATACCCAGTGTGTGTATAGTGGGTGGGGGAGGACAGAAGATGTAACAATCAAACAAAATGAGGGCATTTCTACCTTCAGTCTTTTTTGTTTCCTGCTTTTCTCCTCAATCCATATCTGGTATCTTTCTCCTCAGTCAACAACAAAGACTTTTGTGTTGCATATCTAGACCAGTGGTTCTCAACCTTTTGGTTAGGGATAGACATTCAAAAAGCCTGAGCATTAATTGATTCAATCATTGATCTTTGCAGGTAAGTCTAACCTGGCTAGGCTGAACTGGTTTGTAACCACACAAACATCCCATCTGGACTGAAGAAATGCAGGCACATGCCTGCAGTGGCTCAAGCTAGAAATCAGGGGGCACTAGAGCAGCCCTCCCATCTTTTCCACACTGCTGAACTGAGGGTGTGGTGGCTAGGCCCCAGCAGGATGCTATGATTAGGGAGGAGTCCTTCCCCCTCACTGCTCCTGACCAGCATGGGAGTTGCACAGCATTTAGATACACAGTAGGGAGTTACACAGGGAATAACACAGCATTTATCAGCCCATCAACCAAACAAAAGCCTCTTTCATTAGTTCAGACTCTTCTTAAACAACTTTTTCCAAGGAAGGAACAAAGGGACATTACCAGCTGACCTGTTGATTAGCTCCAAAAAGCCCTAAGCAGATACTGTCCTGTCTGCCTTACACAAACACTTCTCAGCATTAGCTAGCATACCACATGCTGGCTACTGTCTGAGCTGTGGGATAGGGGAGGGGGAATCCCTGCTTGAACGGGGAGGAGTGGGGAAGAGCAAGAGGAAACCAGGCAGATTCTGCTGTGTCTGCAGTCTCTGCTAGAGCTCCAGCAAAGGAGCAGAGGGGTGGGGCCAGCCTGTTTTCTGGAGCAAAGAGCCCTTCCTAGAACTGCAAAGCATCTGGGATGCTGCGGGACTCTGGTTTAAGTTAAACCAGCAAGGGGTCTGGGACAGACATTGTATAAACCGGTAAGACCCAAATCAGTTAAGTGTAATACTACATTCAAGCAGGCTTATCTCAAACTGGTTTCAGCCATTTTCAAATTGGTGTATGTGCACTGAACATCTGTTTTGTTACAGGTTTAAACCAGTTTCTGATCACTTAAAGTGGTTCATGTGTAATGTCTGTCCCTAGCCTTTTAGATTCAAAGCAGCCCTCGCTAGACTCAAGGCACCCCTCAGAAAATGCCAGCTCTTCATTTTTACTTCCTTTTTTACTACAAAAAGAATAGTAAAGCAATTCCTCTGTTGCAAAGAACTCAAGAAGACCACAACAAATCAGAATTCTTTTAACTCTGTGGATTCTTATTAAAAATATCTGGGCTTATCTTTTGAATCATATTTGCACACTTAACAGTGCTAACATTATATGGTACCCCATGGCAACCCTTGAAAGCATCTCAAGGCACCCTGGTTGAGAATCACTGGTCTAAGCACTTACGCATTCTCTCATGTCCCAATTAGTCCTGAAAATATATCTTCATTTAAAAAAACTTCACTTAAGCTGAAGTGATTTTTTTCTCCATTAACCCTTTGAAAGGTAGGCATTTTGTTTTAGTTGCCTTGTGTAATTTTGCACAATATAAATGGTAACTTATAATTTAGTACCTTCTGCAAGGACAACTTGACACCCACAACAATGATGTTTAATCTCAAGTGTCATTGTTAGAGCAAATTGAGTTTTGGATCTCAGATACTTGTTTCTTCTCTGCTTGATATTGACAGCAAGCTTAACCAACTATGCCAGCCTAGTGAGTATTCCCTCATTCTGTGATTTTCTTATTGCAAGCTGCATCTTATGTGTCATTTATAGCTCATATACCAGGGGAAATTTTAGAAAGCTACTTCCACAGACTGTCCCTTTCTGTACCTCTGATGAACAACAAATCAGAGTATTAGACTCAGAACCTCATCACTAATTTACCATTGAAGAGATTCATTTGGCTCCTGGTGACTGTTCTTTTATTAGTATTCTAGATAATGCCATGTTGTCATTTATTACTCTTTGGCAGGTGTTTTGCAGCTGCTGCTCCACATCAGGAAGCAGACATTCTGTCTTTTGTGTCCCTGATGAAGAAAATGTAGCCTATGAGACATAATTACCCATTCCCTGTGGCCTCTATAAGAATTGGGAATGCCATAATGGTATACCAGCTAATATGTGACAAGAAAGAAAGAGAGCAATAGAGCATAGAAAGGAGTCCATGCACCTAATATATTTCTGAAAAATGATAGCTTTCCCACAAGACATATGGAAACAACTGCTTTAACTGACTGTATAATACCCCTTCATACAGACAAGGCCAATCTGTTTGACAGATAACAGTAAACCCAGAAATACATGAGCATTCTCTTTGGGCCAAGAAGCAATAATGTCTCTGTACTAGAGTTACTGCCACTATTACAATGAGGAACAGGATATTAATTATATTCATAGCAAAGATAGAAATGAGGCTATGATGCTGCTGCATAATAGTATTGAGACTGCCATTCCCAGTCCAAACTTCTCTAATTAAGTCCCAGTTGGGGTCCCCTGTTCACTTCTATAATCATGATTTCAAAGGATTTTAAAAAAGGTCAGTCATCAGTTTCAGCCCTTTCCAGGTTTTGCAGGGTATATAAATGTTTGCTGCCCAATGGTTATTCAGTTTCCAGTTTGATATTAGTAGGCAGTATGAATAAAGGTGTCCAAACCACAGAACATTCCATATCAGTTTAGTGGTCCACGACTTCATGATTCTAGGATTACTGCGATTTTGTACAATTCACCAGAATGGGGCCTCCCAGAACAACAGGAACATACAGAGGAACTCTGCGGATAACTCATTATGTTCCCCCACCTACTACCACAGTCTTAATGGGCATTTATACACATCCTTTTTTCCCTCACAATGTGCTGGAGATCTGTTGCTTTGGAGCAGACTCAATTATTTGATGAATTACTTGTAAAGTAATATTTGAGAAATTGTTCTGAAATATTGGGCATTTTTACACATGTAAGTGCCACAGCACTTGGCGCTTCAAAAAGTGCCTGGTGTTGTGATGCATGCAGTTGTATAAGTGGTGAAATGTGTATGTGCATCAGTGCTGAAAATATGGCGGAGGTGCTTTTGTTCAAAAGCGTACTGTTGCCATTTTCTGCGTGCTGATGTACATTTCTCCATTTCTACAACTATGGATTAATTGAGTCTGCTCCGCACGCAAGCTGAAGCGAACTGCGCTGCGCTGCATGCAGTTGTAGGTGGCAAAATGCATGTCACCACGTAGAAAATGGCAGCAGTGCACTTTTGAACTAAAGCAGCTCCATCATTTTCTCAGCACTGATGTGCATTTTGCTGCTTATATAACTGCACATGTTGCAGCACAAGATGCTTTTCAAAGCACCCAGCACTGTGGCACTTACATGTCGAAAAATGCCAATAGTTCAGAACAATTCTGCGAGTATTATTTTACAAGTCATGTCAAATAAGAAAGCATCATAGCATAGCATAGCATAGCATAGCATAACACACATAATATAGGTACAGTCACAAAATAATGCATATAAGTACTTACAGTGCAAGCACAATTATGCATACAGATTTTTAGTACAGTGTATGTTCAACCTTCACTATTCAACCTAATTGATATTTTTTTTCTTTTTGGTCCATTGAAAATAAAAGGAATTCCAATGACAATGTTGTGTTTTTATCCCATTTATATTCTAAAAGAAATTTCAAAATGATTTTTTTTGCCAAGAGTGTTAACATTTTCCTAAACTTTTCTTTTAAAGCTGTAAGGAAAAAATCCCTTAATTAAGTAATTATTTTTACTTTTCTTTACTTTTTCAATAGGAAAAAAATCATACTTTTAAAAAAAGAAAGTAAATTTTCTTTCTAAATAAATATATAGTCTGAAAAAAAATCATGACATTTTGAACAACCGAATTTCATGGACTACTTTTAACTTTTCCTGACCAGCTGGGCTATGGATTAGTGCTACAGGGTTAGTTGGTTGGTTGGTTTGTTTAACTATACTAATCCTTCTGGTAACTTCATAGACATACTTCTAATTGGCTGAGGACTATGGAGGGAATAAGAGTACTGAAGAAATCACCAGTCTTATGTGTTTTACTATTAATGTTTCTTTTCCCAACAGTACTAAAATAATGTGATAGCATTTTAATTAGACTACATGGATGAGAAACAACTTAGATGTTAAAAGTAATAAAATCAGGTAAACACTCCACTTGTATTTTCCTTGGAATGACATGAGACTTAAAATTAATTAATCCTTTTGTAAAATAATTTTTAAAACTGCCTATTAATGGCCTGATTCTTAACTTTTTTACTCCCAATGAGTGATACTTTTAGATATAAGTAATTCAACTGATTTTTATCTATGAAATAAAATTCTAGTTATGAACTAAAGGTACCAGTTAACAAAAGTTAGGGTGAAGCCCATGTCCTTCAAAATATGTACTTGGTAATGATGAAACTACTGGCTTATCAAAGTACAAATCTGTACACTGTGATATGGTCATGTTCCAGAGACCTGAACTCGAGGGATCATCTATTGAGTGAATATCTCCAACTCCATTCACTCCTTGGGTCCCGTATTGAGCGTTGAACTAGGGTGACAATTACTGTCAACTGCAACACAGATATTTGTCCCTGAGGAAATGAACTGAGACCACCAATTTATTTCACATAGGCTATTTAACAGCAATCAGATGATCGCCTTTGGTCACCATGCTGGATTTAAAACAGTGACCTAGAGGTGAAAGGCTCTATAACACAAACCCCTAAGCCACATAGTCACCCTTTCATGTCATGTATTATGCAGCTTGGTCTTGGCACTACATTTATTTATGCTATAATATTTCATAGTATAGTGTCCGAGGTTAATAAAGCCTCATTAACAGTTGCTGGTATACCCCCTAAAGCACTCCAAGACTTCATTTTATAACAACGGTAAAGAGCCTCTCAATTTATTTTTCCCCCCATCCAATCTCACATGCCCTACAGTAAAGAATAAAATGTGGGAGACAGAGGAAATATAAGCTATCTATTGAGAAAAATAAAAAATGCCATTAGTCTCAAAGTCACTTTTAGTTACAGAACCATTTGTATGACACAAAAAGTTAGCAGACTGGCTCTTTCCTGCTCTCCGTTTTGTAGAGCTTAAAAATGGGATGTGGAGAGGAAGCGCATTTCTTGCTATGCTTTTCCTTTTTTGGATTTCCACATTTTTCAATAAAACATAAAGAAATATTCTGCTGCAGACCCTGCTTTCCCTGAGTGCATGGTAGTAAGGGGCAAATTTGAAAAACAGACTTTGAAATAACCATATAGGCAAACTGCTATGGGTACCCATGGGCTTAGATCATCCAGAATTGCTTAAGTTTACCTTTTTTGAAACTGCTGCAAGATTTAGCACAGGTACCGGATAAACACACTTTTAAGCAGCACTTTAGAACCTACATATATATAGCATGAACTATGTGCAATATTAATCCAAAGCCAAAAAGCTCATGATTCAGCATACAGTTCATTGGGCTGGGCCCCAGCAGAGTCAACAGCGTTTCAAACCACAGGGACCCCACAGATCAGCACTGTGTAGTATGTGTGCGAATTAGCCCCCTGCTCATGACAGGAACTGGGTGTTCTTGTCATGAGTCCTTGGATCATCCAAAAAATGTATATGGAGATGAGGTGCTGGACAACCTAGTCCACCTCCACCCCCACCTCATGAAAGGCAAGGCCACCCTAATCATATGCAACAGGAAGACACAAGAATCAGGTTAGACATAGGACATTGCTTTTTCGTTATGTGCTTTTGCAAACTCTGTCCTGGATCCATGCTTGTATAAAAAATTCCATGGCAAAGTTTTTCTGTACAATATGGTCTGTCACCAGAGCTGATTATAATATGACATTGTATATACATTGACAGCACTTTGCATACCAGGCCAAAAATAACACATCAGAATACTATTAATAGTCATTTAATAATTTCTACTGAAAGTCTCATGAACCTTACTTCCCCCTACAAACCAAATCTCATATAGTTGAAAATAGACTCAGACAAATTGCTAGAACATTTTTCCCACTATTTCATTTCCAAAATATTATGAATATTCTACTTTCCACATTTTGCTTTGTCCACACATTGCCTGCTTGCACAAAACAAAAATCTGAAGTTTGGCTGTTTGTTTTCTGGTGAGTTTCACTTGAGCTTTTTAATAACGGAGTTTTTTTCTTCGCTCAGTTTTAGTGAACAGAATGTGGATACTCCATTATTTTTACCATCTTATTTAACACCTGAGAAGTTCTAAAGCTAGTCAGAGAAAGTCACATCATGTGCTAAAGCCCTATCATTTTAGTTGCAAGCTGTTCTTAAAGGATGGATTTGAGAAATAGTGCCTCTAGTTGCACTGTATGAGCAACAGAGTGCATTTAAGCATAGTGAAGTCTATGCATTATGTGATGTTCTGGTGTTATTGTTTTGGCAGGCAAGGAAAGTGGAGGTAGTTGTAAAATAGCAGAAGTGGGTCATGGCAGGAATGAGGTTTGAATGTTTACATTGTTCATATAAATGAATAAAACTATACACTCAGCAACAAATTATACAACAGAATACAGGCTAAACTGCCTCTGAATGCAAGCAGAGGGCTCAAATCTCTTCTGCAAAGAATGTACAGCTCTTCAGGGGAGAGAGAAGGAAAGGTTGGGTTGAGATTTGTCTGAGCCACATAACTGGTGGAGGTCAGAACAAAACAGATGTCTCCTGTCTTCCAATACAGAACGTTATCTACAAATTTGTGGGGCACATTCAGCTCTCATTTTCTCCCTATGCAACTATGCTGAAGTCAGTGCAGTAGGTAAAAATGGAGTAAATAAGATGAGGTTTCCTGTTTAAGAAAGTCTAATAAACACTTTAGAATATTCTCAATCAATGGATAGATTGCACCCTCAGTTTTCATATCCATATAAGCCCAAGCACAAATTCACTCTTACTTATAAAAGTGTTTAGTAACGAGGAAATATTCTGAATCTCTGGAGAGTTTTATGTTACTTGCAAAAGAAAGGGAACACTTGTGTTAGGAAGTAGCTCTGGTTCAGCATGATGCTGGTACTGGTTCAGCATAATGCTATATGCAGGAAGTGAAAACTATGAGTTAATTTGAAGATATCATGCACTTGGATACAAAGTCTCCTGACTACAATAGAAATTAAAAGTCAGGAATTGAATTAAAGATTTTAACAAAATAAAACATTCTTGGGTCAAAGAGTACCCATGGATTTCACCATGTAGGTTCAACAGGACCAACTACTTGATTTAGCATCTAGATAAATCCTTTAGCATCTAGATAAATCATTTGCTGACAAGAGATGGGATTAGTGCTATATGAGCTTTATTGAATCAGGACTATGTTCCTTGATACCTCATTGAGACTGCTTTTAACCATCTCAGTTGATGAAAATTCCACCATTGTATCCAGAAAACTATACCACAGTTTTAAAGATCTCATTGTTATGGAAGTCTTTGGCTGAAAACAGATGTTGCCTTTGTGCTACCATTAACAGTTTTTATGGCAGCACATATCAAAAGCAAATAGGTGCCCATGCCCTTAGTCATGCCAAAAATGCCCAAATTTGTGGCTGTAACAAAAGATAGTGATTTCTGTAGAGGACTGCTTGCCTAGGAGAGCTTTCCCAGCTTTCCGTTCGTCAGAGATATGCCTCCAGGTATCTCCAGGGCACACCTTAGTAAGCAGGAAACCCCAGCTTCCCCACTTACAGAGACATGTCCCAGAAATTCCCAGGGCAGTGTCTCTATAAGGTGGGAACATGTCACCCACTGTCACACAGGATCAATGGCTGGGACAACCAGAAATGTGTGTTTTACACAATGAAGTAGATCAACTGCCGAGACATCCTGTCAGAGCTAAGCTGCTTCATTTGGCAATGTCTGTTTATACCTTTAGAACACATCCTCATAAGCAGGGGCATGCGTTTGCAACAGCAAAAACAGCAGCACAAATTTGTGCCGCTACTTTTCATTGCTGTGCATGCCCCTATGTGTGTGCTTTGGTGCGGGGAAAAATGCCCTGCTTTGGGCAAACTGCCTTTTCCCCACTTCTCCCAGCTCCCAGCATTCTGGAGAAGCCAGGATGGAACTAAAGGAGGGGAGACACTCTGGCCAGCTCTCTGAACCAATTGTGGGGTCTTTAAAGAGCTTCTGCAGTGACACCTACCGATCATCACAATATCAATATTCACAATCTCTGTTTCAAAGACTGCCTTGTGGTCCTCTTGCTTGTATGATTTCAATAAAGCTATAGCTGTCCATACCCACCAAAGGTCTCATCTGTGTGTGAATGGATGGGCAGGTGTGGACTGCCTACCTTTTTCTTTTTTCTAATGCAACTTGTCAAAAATCTTACAGAATGAAAATACTTATTTTACTCTGCACATGAAAAATTTAACATTCTTCAAACTCCATCTTTCTCTCTACTGCTGGATCATACTACTGTGTTTACTTCACTTTTCCTGCTGTATCTAAAACTCAGCTTCAAATAGAATTTTTTTTCATTATTTACGGACTTAATTATATTTCTTTTGGCTTTTATCACTTTTATGTCTCTCTTTCCTTCATCTATTATCTTCCCTTTCTATATCTTTCTAATTTAAAATGTAAACTCTTCTCCGGAACTGGGCATGAGCATTGGCCACAATATTTTTATTTTCAGCAAGGAGAGCACTATGCAAAATCATACCACTATAAAAATGTAAAATTATGTATACACCCGAGGAGTGATGCACATCTTAATTATATCCTTTGATCTTCAGTCTTGAGTAACATGGAGGTTTAGTATCTCAGTATGCATATTATGGAGACCTCTCACACAACATTTATCAGCGACCTGAGGGAATAAGTCAACTACCAGCTGAAATATGTCCTTTTTGTGTCCTCTTTCTCCTTGTCAGTTTTCATTCTAATCACCTTTCCCTATGGTATAGACCATAATCATCAAAACAAGAACAGAGGATATTTTGATACATAGTGGCACAACATGTGTCATGTTACCTTCCATCCACAGAAGAAAACTTAGGTGAAGGAGAAGGTCTATAATCAAAATCAAAATATCAAAATCTCTTCTCTTCCTTTACATAAAATGTTTCCTCTCCTTCTGGTTTTCAGTATTTCATCCAAATATAATTAGCTATAAAAATATCTTTCTTCTTCCTATAGTGTTTCTGCAGCTGAAACATTTATACCTCATTTCTGGTTCAGTTTGAAAGTAAATGGATGAAGGTTTTAATTGTGTATTCATTTTCACAGTGAATACATTTCAGTCAGCACAAAAAGTAGTAGCAATAGCATCAGATTATATCATGGTTGCTATCTTCATTTTCCTCCCCTTCTTCTACATAGGTCTATTGAAGCTCTTGCTAATGAAGATCAGCCCCAAGTGATATTGCCTAAAATTAGATGCAATTGTAAATACCTTCCTGAATTGAAGCCTAAAGTTGCATTCAAGGGCAAAACGACCTCTAACTTCAAAGCCTGAATGGTATTTTTGTCAAAGTAGCGTTGAAAAGAAAACTTTTTACTTTTCCAACATAATGTTCATTTACAGAACATAAAACTGTCTGGATTTAACATTAATACTGCCTAAGAAAGAGGATGCCACAGAATGCAACAACTGGAGGGGAGTCACCGAACTTGTGGTAGCAAGGAAAATATTCTGTAGTATCTTACTGACCAGAATAGACAATATAGACACAGTTTAAAGAAGAACAAGATGGAATCAGGTGAAACAAGAGGGAGCAAAGATAAAATGTTTACACTGAGAAGCATGACAGAATAAAGCAGGACACTCTGCATTATCGCTCAACTTTGTGGATTTCAAAAAGCCCTTTAATTCAATATGCCATATATCAGTGGGGAGATACTAAGCAGCTGCAGAATCCCCATCAAAATAATAAGCATCATTGAAGATTTATATGATGGCTTCAGTAGTAGTGTAATTGTTGATGGACTACAATTGTCTTTCTTTGAAGCATCAACAGGAGTCAAATAAGAATGCAAGCTTTTCCTGATAATATCTACCTCTAGTCCAAAAACAATGCACACATTCAAACAAAAACAGACTGAGTATAAATGCAGAATGCATAGAAGAGAAGACCAAGCAAAGAAATAGCATGGAAATCACTGAAGGAAAATATATGTGCATAAGTCACATTCTAAGAATGGGTGATGATGAAATAATAAATAGGATGTACTTGGGGAATCAAGAAAGCCCCAAGAGATATGAAAGAGGACAGCAAAGAAAGGAATGAAGAAATTCAGAATAAGATGGTCAGCATTAGAAAGAAGAGCATCTGATGGACATGGACATCCTTCCTAGTTGACTCCATATGCCAGGCAGCATAAAACATTTTGTCTACACATGGCCAGAGACACTAACCACTATCCAAAAACATAGAACAAAATAAGTTGCAAGAATTATATATGAAAGGGATACTCAAAATTATTCATAGAAAAATATAAAAGGTTATACAGGGAAAACAATTTTTTAAATATTTAAAATAGCAGTCCATTTTTCAAAGGAATGTTAATCTCTAAGGGATTTTTTACATATGCTCCAGGAGGCATGCAGTGTGGGGGTGGGGGAGGCACTTTAATTAGCAAGCACTTTGAATTAAAAGCGCCTGAGCATCACATGTATCAGCACCTCCTACACTGAAAACGAGTGGCGGGGCACTTTCAACTAAAGTTCATCAAATGAGCTTTAGTTCAAAGCACCCCACTGCCAGTTTTTGGCGTGGGGATGCTAATACATGTGATGCCAGAATCTGTTGGAATGTGTTTATTTCTGTGCTCCAGCAGACTCAATTAATCGAGTTGGCTTCAACGTGCTGGATTTCCAGCATGTCAGAGACAGCTCCCTGTATGTGTACAGGAACACTAAATGTTTTTTATTCAAATTGTTTTGCTCTGGACATATTCTTAATACTTCAAGAGAAAAACATCCTCAATACAAAAGTATTTCTGTGGTAAATATAATAGCCATACAGTCAGTCCTGGTATCTGGCTACATGGAGTAACAGACTACCATAGGTTAAACATTAACAGGCTCATAATAACTTTAAGACAAAGCTTTAATATATGAGGTTATAAAAAATATACAGCAACTCTTCTGATAAACAACTGCACTGACCTATGCATGACTACCTTAAGGGAATCTCAGTGACTCTTAGTAGGTGTACTTAGTGACTACATTTTCTCACTCGTACTTTATCCCCTCTGTCTATTTAGATTAAAGGTGGGGATTATCTCTTACCTTAAGCACTGTAGACCATCCAGACAGGACGTCAGTTGGGGCTGGGCCTCTTGAGAGCTATCGCAATAAAAACAACAGCCAAAAAAACAGTAATAAGTGACCAACCAACCAAGAATCTGTTCTAAAACTGCCATTTGTTGAAGGTAAAGTTACATACTAGATAATTCAAAAGATTCACAAGTCTCTGAAGCAAGAGCTACATAAGACTTCATTTGGAGTGACTCTATGGTTGACTGTATAGGCTAGAGTAGTGTTAGCTTTGAGGGTGAATCCCCAATGGGCTTAGAAATAATAAGCACAGGCCAGAGTCCTTTCATTGCATGGGTCCCACACAGAAGACAGGGAAGATTTCCAGAGAGGGGGCTGGACCCCATTTGATGATGGTTGAAGAAGATCTGTGTATGAAGGGGATATACTTTTCATGGGTGAATTTGGAAGAATTATCGGGACCTTTGACTACACACATACCCCTTGCTCTGGCAAAGCTTCATTGACTTTAAACTGCCAGTATTTAAAACTTTAAGTCAGGAGAACCTTTCAATAGGAGCAGCCTTTAGCTGGGATCAGGGCTGGATTAATGCATAGGCAAACTAGACACATGCCTAGGACCCTGAGCTGCAGGGGTTCCCCAGTTCTTCCCTCCATGGCAGCAGCATGAATGGTCCTACCCACCTCCCTTCCATTCCCTTCTCCTCTGTTGGCCTTGCTGCCATGGTGGCTGCTTCTTAGTGGCAGCTCCAAGCCCCACTCCCCACAGGTGGCAGCACTGGGATGAGGAGGGGGGGATCTCAACCGGCCCAGGGCCACAGAGTATGTTTGTCTAGGGCCCACTAAAGGTTAATCTGGCCCTGGCTGAGATACTACTTTTTTCCATGTGAAGCAGAGCTAAACTGATTTCCCAGAATTTATCAACATGGAAGAACAGAATGTATATCTGTTTCTTATGTTAGAAGGACAAGCACAGCTGATATTTAGTCTCGTCTGCAAAGGCAGGATTTGTCACAGTTGGTTTTCCTATTCTTTTTACAAAATTTAGGTTAACATCTTACACATAGCCATCAAGAGAGAAAAGCTGAATCTTAGTGACACTGGCACATGAGGAAACAAGTGTAGGTGTTCACAGTTCTGTCTAACAAAATCATGGGAAATTAGTAAGTATAGTAGGTGAAAATTAGCTGATTAAAAACTAAAAAAATATTGAATTTCTAGTTTGTATAAGAGTTTGATTTGGAAAAATATTATTTCACAATAAGGCTACAATACTAGCATAAGTCTTGCAATAGGATTTGTCAAACGAAATGCTTCAATTCAGAGATCATATGTAGGAATGGCCCACCTCCTCTATTAAATCATAACGTGCTGTATGATTTAATCAAGATCAGACAAAATTCAATTCAATGTGACAGAAACCAAAGGCTTATGCTGCCAAGCCTAAGGCAGAATTTGGTCCAGATGCCAGGACAATGGAAGATCAGTCCTTAATGCTGGTGTGCTTAAAAATATTGCCTTAAGCAACACAGAAGGTGACACAACATGTAAAAGAATTACATTGCCATAACCTCAGAACACCTAAGTTAAATCTATAACAAATCCAATTAATTTGAATGTGGCACCAAATTTAATAAGTTTTGTGTTAAATGTAATGCATGTTGAGTATACATTGATTGTCATAGTTAAAGGATATTATTGGGGCATTGTTCAGCTTTGACATTCATTTACTAGTAACAAGCTCTTACAGTATGTTTGTGATGAGGATTCTAGAATCCTGAATCACAAATCAGAATTTTTTTAAAATCCTTTAATGATCCAAAGCTTTTGATAGCTACTTATATTTTTCCATCATTATATGTACATCCACTCTATATTGATACATATACGGTTTCCCACGATTTATGCAGTACATGTGCTCCTGGAGAATGGCACATAAATTGGATTCACACAAAGCAAACCCACTTTACAATGTAAGAAATAGGGATAGGTTCCCATGGTGGTGAGGGAGGGAGTGAGGCTGGGACTAGGGAAGGGGCAGGGGGAGGGGTGCCACTCCCAGGGCTGCACAAGGCAGCAAAGCAGAGGGAACAGAGTGACACTCACCCCAGCCCCAGCTGCAGCGGCCCTGGGATCAGCCAGCACCAGCAGCCTGCAGCTGCCTGGCTGCACTGTGCTCCACCTGCCCCCCCCCCCCACCCCAAATCTGGGCTCCACTTGTCCACACTCACCTCTGCTCCTGGGCTGCACCATGCCCTGGTGCAGGCAGCTGGTGTCAGCTGCTCCCAGGGCCACTCCAGCACAGGCTGGGGTGAGTGTGGACAAGCAGAGCCCCAGGCAGCATGGGGCGCAGCACTCACCCTAGCCCCGGTAGCAGCTGACATCAGCTGCCTGTAGTTGCTGGGCTGCACTGTGCCCTGAACCCCCCAGGACTCTGTGAATCCCTACTCACCTCAGCCAGTGCTGGAGTGACCCCAGGAGTGGCTGACACCATTTGCCTACAGCCGCTGGGCTGCACTGTGCCCTGGTACAGGCAGCTTGTGTCAACTGCTCCTGGTGCTGGGGTGAGTGCCGTGCACTGCGATGCCTAGGGCTCCACTTCTCTGCACTCACCCCAGCCCATGCTGGAGTGGCCCCAGGAGCAGCTGACACTAGCTGCCTACACCAGGGCACAGTGCACCCCAGCAGCTGCAGGCAGCTGGTGTCGGCCACTCCCAGGGCTGCTGCAGCTGGGGCTGGGGTGAGTGAGAACCAGCAGAGCCCTGGGGGGTTCGGGGCATGGTGCAGCCCAGCTGCTACAAGCAGCTGGTGTTGGCTGCTCCAGGGGCCAAGGTGAGTGCCTCACTCCATACCACCCAGGGCTCCACTTGGCTGCACTCACCCCAGCCTGTGCTGGAGCAGTCAACACCAGCTGCCTGCACCAGGGCACCATACAACCTAGGAGCAGAGATGAGTGTGGACAAGTGGAGCTCAGGCACTGGCAGGACAGGCAGTGCACAATGCAGCCCAGCAGCTTCAGGCAGCTGGTGCCAGCTGCTTCCAGGGCCGCTGCAGCTGGGGCTGAGGTGAGTGGGCCAGGGCCCTTTCCCTCCCTCCTCCCCCCACAGACTTACCTGCTTGGTCGGGGGGGGCTGATCGCATAAGAGCAAATGTACCTCGCCTATAATGAATTATGGTTCTAAATATGCTCATAGCATAAGAGCGAATTCGCATATAAAGAACCTGCATAAATAGAGGGAAACCTGTATACTCTATATTGATACATATATACCGCATAACAAGTAGAGAGAGTATAAGAAGGAGGGCAAGAGTAAGAGTTCACATGCTCTAACTGCATGCTTGCACAGCTTTTTTTCATGAAAATTATAACAAGATATATCTATATCTAACTACTACTAGCCATCTGCTTCTCCATTACTAGTTGGACAATTACAACTATAATCATCACACTAGAAATGGGTCTTCAGAAGGGAGTTGAAGGAAGTCAGTGTAGTTTCTTTAGAGTGAAATTCAGTGAAGGTATTTAATAATTTACTGGGATGATATACAGAATATGAAGAGGGCTGCAGAAGAAATGAAAAAAAAAGCATAACAAGAAGCAAGCAGAACAAGTAAGAGAGGGCTGACTTCTGAAGAAATTAAAAATGAAGACAAGGAGCTAGTATATGAGCTTGTATAAGAAAAGTCAATGAAATGTCTCAAAGGAGTGAGAGATGACATGATCCAAATGCCTGAAACAGGACCATAGCAAAAACATATTTTGTTGAACGTCCATTCTGGTTAGGATAAGTAGACTGCAATAGGCAAGATAGGAAATAAAAACCCAGATGACATTTCTGAACAAGCAAATAAATCATCCAGACTTTAAAAGTAGCATCAATGCACTTAAGTGTGAAGTTGGAAAGACTTGAATAAATGACATCCAAGGTTATAGGCCTGCATGTCTGGAATAGCAGGGGTATTTTTAAAATGGATAACGAAATATTGTGAGGGGAAGGGAGGAGAGAGGAAGATAAAGAGTTCAGCTTTGGTTATGATAACTTTAAATCACTGCCAAAACCTCCATGAGATATCAAAACAATGGTGGACTGTCACGTCACTAGCCTAAAAATAACACTTAGTTATATGAGCAAGCAACATCAAATAGCATATAGGTTGAAGAAAAAAGGCTGTCCATCCCTGATCCTGAGAGAGAACCAGAATAGAAATGCACAAGACAAGGCATGAGAGGATTGTAGAATGAGCAGTAGCAGAGCTGGGGTGGGTGCCTGGAGCATCAGACCGAGGCACCAATTTGGAGGGGCCAAAAAATTGGACATCACTGCCAGCACAGCTGCTACTGCTGCCCAGATAACAAAAACTGCTTATTATGCCCCTGAGAATGAGAATAATGTACATGTCAAGAACAGTGGAGAGGGCAAGGAGGATGAAGAATAAAAACCTGCTCATTTGACATGATGAGGAATAGATTAGTTTACACTTTGAAGAGAGTAGTTTTATTGGAGCAGAGGGAGAGAGAGAGGAAGTGAGATTATAGAATCCCTAGGAGGTTAAAGGAGTTTTGTGACATATTTCAGGGAAAGCAGGATTGTGCTCCACATGATGTAGAGTATAAAGCAAAGTATAGAGATGTATAATAATTTTAGGAATACTGATAACAAAATAAAGAAGTGCTAGACAAAACTGAGTAAACATCCCTGTGATTCAAGCACTGTGCCTAAGGCTGTATAAACACATTCAAATAATCTGGAAGAATTTTCCCAGGTTTGTTCCCCTGATAGAAAAACTTACCCAGAGCCATATGTATAGACATTTAAATGCTGAGACCCTGAAGCATGAAGTGTTGACACTGGGCAGTCAAGGGAGGGGAGGAGGGGGAAGGAATAGGAGAGGGAATAGGGTTAGCAAGCTCTGCAGGCTTCTTTAGAGATAAACCTGGCTGAATGTAGTGTCAGACTTAACTGATTTAGCTCAAACTGGTTTATGAAATGTCTGTCCCAGACCCCTTGCTGACTGAAGTTAATCAGACTCCCCCAGCATCCTGGCATGCTCTCTGGGCTGGGCAGGGCTTTTTGCTCCACAGCAGAGCTAGTCTCTCCCCTCTGCTCCCTGGCTGCAGCTCCGGCAGTCTCTGCAGGCATCTGCTTGGCTTCTGCCCCTACCCCACCTCACCACTCTCTGGTAAGCAGGCATTCCCCGTTCCTCATAGACACCTCAGCATTAGCTAGCAGCCCACATGCTGGCTACCTCCAAGCTGTGGCGCATGGGACAAAGGCAGAATCAGCAGCTATCTGGTAATATCCCTCTGCTGTTTTTTTAATAGGCTGATAAACACTGAGTTAGGGGCGATAAACATTCCCTGCTGGGCTGCTTGGGGCGGGGGGAGGAGGAGGCAACTCCCAAAATCATAGCATCCTGCCTGGGCCTGGCCATGCTCCCCCTCAGCTCAGCATTGTAGAAGGGAAGGGAGGGTTGCTCTAGCACCCTTCAGCTTCTAGCCTGGGCCACTGGAGGCATGTGCCTGAATTTCCTCACACCAGACAGAATGTCTGTGTGGTTACAAACCGGTCCAGCCCAACTAGGTTAGACTAACCTGCAAAGATTAAATCAATTCAGGCTCAGGTTTTTTGAATGTCTATCCCTAGCCAGAATGTATAGACATTCACTCACCCATGATAAACTCTTTTGGGATTTATTTTTCTTGTGGAACAGACATTTTTACTTTGGGTGAAAAAGCCTGAACATCTGTACACTTGTGGTTTATTCTGGGAGAGCAGTGACTCTTTCAGGAGAAACTGAATGTCTGTACGAGGCTTGATTAAATCTAACCTGCTTTGTTATATATGTTATTATTTGAAGGTGGAGTAGATCTACACCTTATAAACAACTGAATCAGAGATTCATAGATGCTAGGGTCGGAAGGGACCTCAACAGATCATTGAGTCCGAGATGTATAGTATAAGCTTTCTTGAGCCCAAGCTCATTTCATCCAATGCCATGAAAGAATGTGCACAGAGCAGTGTATCAAATAGAGTGATCTGAATACAGAATTATATTATGAAGCCAGAAATACTGCATTAGGCCTAAGTGAAGAAGGTCTCAAGAACCATCTCCCATTGGAACTGACATTTTAAACCTGCAAGCACTTTGACTACATGCAGCAAATGTTAATATTACATGCATTGTACATGCTTCTTTACCATCAGCTACTGTTCATGAATATATGAATTTTCAAGGGCTGCCTAACAGAGAATCTGCTTAAAAAAAGAGGAGCCCAGAATTTTTAATTAGGTTAATGGTGATAATTTCTATTAGTTTTATTTGTTCATTCTCTAGATGTGGCACAATAACAAAATATAGTGTCATGGGGAGGCACCCAACTTAACTCCTTCAGAGCTATTTGTGGTATGGGAAGCAGTATAGCCACATTAGCATGGCACTTGGTCTGAGCCAATTAGCTGCACTGAGAAGCAGACTATAAGACCTAGAAGGAGGATGTGCTAATATGGTTAATCAACTTCTGGTACACATTGTGCCATATAGGCATGCCATTAAGATGTATTTGAGCAACCTGCTTTAATTTCCTTGCATATTTAAAATGAATCTTTTGCTCACAACATGCATATTCTGTATGTGAATCTATGCATAATATTGCAATATTTAAAATATCAAGGGTGGCTTTTAGGAGGGCTAAAACGGCTGACCTATTGTAACAAATTAGTTAAGCCACACACAGATACTATCAGTCATCAATTTTAGCTCTCATTAGAAAGGACTAATATTTCAATATTTAAAATACATCTTGCATAATTCCATATGCTATATCTGTACATCTGCACATTGTAATTGTATTTTCTTCTTTCTATATCCCATAAGCCAGGAGTTGTCAACCAGGGATACACGTACTCCTAGGGGTACTTGAGAAGGCCCTAGGGGTTATGCACAGGCAGGCAGGGACAGAGCACTGCCATGCACCATTCCATGCTGCCATGCAGGTGCTGCCCAGCCATCTGGATGTAGGGGGTGGGGGAAGCTTGCACACAGCAGCTCGCCACTCCACATTCAGCTGCGTGCCACCCTCCCACACCCCTACTCCGCGTCTGGCCATGCACCACCCTGCCCCCCCCCCGCCCCCCCTCCAACTCCAGCTGCCAGGGGCACACTGATCCAAAAAGGTTGAAAACCCCTGCCATAAGTTGTGGTTTTATAAGAAATAATAGGATTGATTTTCTTTATATATAACAATGTTTTTATTGAAAACAAAAATGTTTCTTACATTCCTACCTGTTTTGTACTGCAGTTATTGCAGATTGCTGTCATTTTTCTGATTGTGCAAAAGGGTATCCATAATGTTGCCACCAGACAGAATATATTTTATAAAATATTTCAGACTGTTATCAGTACCAGACCTGTCTTTAACTTACATTTTAACCATAGACATGAAAGAAACTGTCCCAGATGGTGAATGTAAAACGTGCCATAAATTTTAATGAAGCATATAAGTCACTAATAACCATAATGCCAACATTGCTGTGTTTTTGGTAGACCTTAATAAAGCAAAATTAAAAAGGACCATGTTGCATTTAAATAAGTACCTAAGAAATCTAATATCATTTACTAATTCAGCTATTCACACTCTGATTGCACAGCCCCTGGTCATCTGCTCAAGTACAGCTGCTTTATGTAAAAACAAATAATAAAAAAAAAACTTTTATTGTCCACCAGATGTCCCAGCTTGTAATACTTGCTGGTATATTTCAGGTCACCCAAAGTTCAGGCAGATTTACAAAATGATTGTTCTTGGATGGACAGGGCTATGACAGTGGTAGGTACACTTATGCACTAGGTTTCAGCATGTTATGGAAAAAAGGTTCTGCATTGATCAGATGGAATATAGTAAAAGAAACTGTCTCTAGTGGTACATGTAGGGAGCATAGGTATAAGATTTCAGAATCAACAGCAGACTGTTAGTTTTTTGTTTTAGATCATAAAAATGCAAAAAGATAGTCAAACCCATTTAAAAAAAAATTAAAGTGGGGTAAGGGAGGAGTAAGAAAAGTCTATAGAAATGAGATGAAGTTGTTCTGCAATAGTGCTCCCTTTTTAGTATTGGGGAACTAATATGTGTGTGTGTCATAGCCAGCTCCTCTCCCCACCTCCCTCATGCAAAACCATTGGAACAGAGTTATCAGCTGGAGATACAGCATCTTACATAAAGGGTGCCTGCTGCTGTGCTACGCAGACCAGGTTTGAAATCAGCAGGCAACATTTTATTTATGTGGTGCACAGTACTGGTGCATAGAGGAAGGAGGGATTGTGGTGGAGGAAGGTCGGTTTATGTACATATATACCCCACCTCCTGAGAGGAAAGATGGCAAAAGTGAGTGGGAGGTGTTCGGATGAAGCCAGAAGCCCATAAGTCACTGTGGGGCACAGAAGTAGAAATGTGATCTCAGCATTAGGATGATGCTACTACTGTAATAACAGATGATACTACCAAAAGGTATACAGGATGTGCTATTTTAAAGCTTTTTTATGAAGTACAACGAAACTTGTAACTTTAAAAATAAATCCAGACATTGCATCAAGAGGCTTTGTTCTTAAATGGGACAAGGAACAGTTTGTCTTAGTAAACTATGCAGATGCTTCTTACATTCCCTGCTGATATCAAGAGAGAGCCATTTTGCCAGGAATGTGTGGGTACTGTTACAAATAACTTGATCACACTGCCCGAGACAGAAAAGTAAAATGTATTTTTCAAATGCCTGTGTTTTTCATGTCAGCTTATTCTTCTACACTCAGAAGATTTCATTGCAGTTCCAAGTAGACTGGCCAGTTCTATAAGTCTAGTGATCTGTTTGCAAACATCAGAAATATCTGTTGTTTGTAACTACCACTTTAGCATAAATTTACATTATAGTTAGTGAGTTGATCATTTGACTAAGATCTTTTCTCCCCCCCCTTTGAGTTACCTTAGGCCTTCATTAACCCAATATAAAAAGTATGGAGGGAGGGCATTTAATTAATGAGATATTCCTTTCATTTTTCAGAACCAGTGCAGAATCTATTGTGTGCAAAAGTGCAAGGGTAGTGCTTTAGCCACAACTGTCCAGGACAAATGCGAGACACAAGGATTTTTGTGGGCTATATTTTTATAATCACAGGGTAGTTGGTCCAGGGAAAGATATCACCCATAGAAATCCTTGGCTCTCACAAAAGTACAATGGCATTCTAGTCTGCGAGTCACAGATTTGTGGGGAGGGAGGTAAATGTTTTAACTTAACCTTTAAATTTGAGCCCATACTCCTGATTATTTTTTTAAATGAAAGAAGATTGCATTCAGTTGTACAAAGAGAATCTGTTCCCACAGTTTGTAACCTTTGGTATGATCCTGTTATTTTCCTCTGTTTCATATGGCTAACAGCCTGCTCATCCTCACATTGTCCATATGCGTAATAACATCCTCTGCCACAATCAGTACGCCTTTTCCCTATCACTCACTTAGAGGTACTGCAGTGGTCCTCTGATACTTCACTGAATTCCAGCTCTCCTTACTCTATGAAACACTGCTGCCCACTTTCTGACTGCCATTTATAGAGAAAAATATGGCATTAATCTCTTTTCATCCTTGCTCATGTCCACTGGCTTGATTTTAAACCTTCTAGAGACTAATTCCATCCTACCTCAATGATCTGGAACTGCCTTTTTTACTATGCCTTTTTACTTTGCACCGAAGAAAAAGGCATAAACTGGACAGTTCTTCAGCTTGAATGAAAACCTCACCTCATTGAATTCAAATGAATTTTGCCATCTACTTAGGCCAAATTCCAGTGTATATTACAATTATGGCACACTCATTACAGCATGGAGGCCATTAGATTTGGGGACTATAACCTTTACTGGGCCTCAAGGTACTTTTATATGATAAATAACATATATAAATGTACACACATATGCTTGTACATGTGTGAAGGGAAGAATACTGAAGTAGTTAGGTTGCTAGCCTAAGAGTTGAGAGACGTAGTTTCAATTCCCTGCTCTGAAATACACTTCCTATATGATCTTAGGCCAATGATTCTGAAGCAAGGTGCCATGACAACCTGGAGTGCCAGTATATCCTGTGAGGGGTGCCTCAGGGTCTGAGTTGATAAGTGAGATGTGAAGAGATAAACAGATAAGCAAAGTATATAAACACAGGCTCAGTCCTGTCCCTGCCTGACCAATCCCTCACCCCGTCCCATCCACCCCACACTGCACAACCCCGCTGCAAGGAAGCAAGCACTATAATATATAAATTCATTTTAAATTGGATGCCACTTAATTCACAAAAATTAGGAAGGGGCAGGGCCACATTAATGCATAGGCAAACTAAGCACATGCCTAGGGCCCTGAGCTGCATGGGTCCCCAGTCCTTCCCTCTGCAGCAGCAGCACCCCCTGGGCTAGTGGCTAGCAGACCAGGGGCTGCCCCAGCTTAGAGGCAACACATGACTC
>NW_005843259.1:39771-108172 GCF_000455745.1 Alligator sinensis | reverse complement strand
ATATATATGTATAAATACACACACACACACACACACACACGCACACACATACTAGGGGTGTGTGAAATGGGCCGTATTCGATTTGAATTTGGCCCAAATCAAGGACAGCGATTCAATTCATTGATTTGGATCACTGTCCCCGATTTGATTCGGCTGAATCCGAATCTGAAGATTCGATGCTGATTCAGAGAATCACTGATTCAGACATAGACATAGCTTTAAATGTGTTTTCTACATACCTCGAGGTACCAGCATGGCTCATAAACACTGTGATGCTGGGGTGAATGGAGCATCCCACAGGAGTGCAGGGGGGCTCCCCAGTGTGCTTGGTAGTGTACCTGGAAGTGGATCAGAAGTACTTCTGGTCCACTTCTGGGTCCACTGGAGGGCCCCTCCGCACCCCCTGGCTTGTCAATAAGGCACAGGGGGACCCCAGGTAACCCCCCCCCAACCCAGGAGGCACCAGTCACCAAGCTGGAGGGCGGGGGTCCCCCATGCACTTCCTGGAGGACCCAGACAGAAGTGGACCAGAAGTGCTTCTGGTCCACTTCCAGGTCTGCTGCCAAGCACAATGGGGAGCCCCCCTGTGCTCCTATGGGATGCTCCATCCGTCCCAGCATCACAGCATTGACTAGCCACCTGGTACCTTGTGGTATGTAGAAAAAACATTTAAAGCTGTGTCTATGTCTGAATCTCTGAATGTTTCTGAATCAATTCAGAGGGCTCCGATTCGATTTGGAGAGATTAAAGGGTCTCCTGATTTGATTCAGATTCAGAGATTCAGCCACCAAGCTGGGCTGAATCGAATCAGGGACTGAAGCTTTGCACAGCCCTAGTGTGTGTGTGTGTGTGTGCGTGTGTGTGTGTGTGTGTGCGCGTGCGCGCGCACGCGCGTGTGTGTTTGTAGGGGTGCGCAAGTTTGCCTGCCTAGGGCCCACTAAAGGGTTAATCCGGCCCTGGGTAGGGGTGCCTCAAGTCCAAAGAGGGGTGATTTGAGTTCAGAAAGGTTGAGAACCTCTATCTTAGGCAAATCACTTAGCCTATATCTGACTCAGTCACCCATCCCACTTAAAATTACCTCCCTGGGCCATTGCAAACATAAATTGATTTAAAAGATTGTGATCTCCTGAGACACTGGAGAGATGGAAACCATGCATGCACCTAGAATAGATCAACATTATGGCTCCAACAAAAGAACTCTCAAAGGAATTGGAACCAAAGAAAGCAATATACTGGCCCAAGGCATATCAGCATAAATCCATTCTAAGCCTCAAAGGAAAAGCTTAGATTATGCTGCGCAATCTGGCCAGAACTTGCAAACAGACTATTTTATCATTCCAGACATGGATGCACATATTTTTCACACAATCACATGGGACATAACACACACACATTCTCTCTCTCTCTCTCTCTCCTCTCTCAAACACCTGCCTGGTACACATGTAGTGCTTCCTGTTTAATTAGCCCTAGTCTGTTGTACTTATTGGCTAAGTCTGTTGGGTTTTGATAAAAATGGAGTTAGGCCTTTTCATTCCCCTTTATCAGAGGTTCCCCAAAGCCAAGACAGGTGTTTGAAGGATTAAAGCTAATTTAAAAAAAAAAAAAAAAGCAAGGGGAAGGGATGAGAGGAGATATCAATCCTCAATGGAGCTAGAATGTGAGAGCAGGGAGCAGGTGCATTGAGAAACTCTATGCATCCAGCTCATTTACTCCACCATGTTCTGTGGAGATCCAAATATTAGTCTTTTCATCCTGGAGTGACACTGGCAGCATGCAGCCTCTGTTAACACAAAGACAAGCATAAGCTGTTTAGTGCCAGGATGGCAGCCTCAGCACCATTGCTCCCTTGGTAACCAGACCCTGCTTCAATCATTGTTGCTTTTGTTGGCTGGCAGCGACAGAAAACAAAGTACCACTTCTTGCCATTGTATAGACTCATACATAATAATCCTCTTTAAGCTCATCTTGATGAACTAACAGTTACTGTAGTAGATGGTAGAGAGGCTGCAGCTGAAAACCACAATTTCCCATTCTGTCCTGTATTTTTAAGTACTCATTTGGTTTTTCAGCTATTGAGAGAAATTTCTAAAAATTATGGGCTGTATTGAAGTTCCCTTGACTTCAAGGGGAGTTTTGACTGAGTTGTGACTGTCAGAACTGGCTCCAGCTTTTTAGACTCCACTTAGGTTGTTGTTAACTTTCAATATTTCATTGCAAGTTTCAAAATATTTAACATTTCTTCAAGCTCCAAGTCATAGAATCTGCTGACTTATGTGAGACTCTCAGTTTTCATTTAAAAAAAAATATTACCCCCATGACTGAGGGGAAAAAAAAAAAGCTTAAACATGTAAAGACAAATAGAAAGAAAGAAATATTGTTCATGAAGTCTCATGATTTTAAGCCAGTCTCATGGTTTTGAGTAACTGTTTGTCAAAATTGTATCATGGTGAGCTTGTGAAGATCAAGCCAGAGATTTGTTCTTTCTATGGTTTTGATTATGGAAGCAACTCTGTATTCCCACATGTACACACCATGTGAAAATAATTGTATACTGTATACTCTCAGTACAATTCAGCTTACAAAAAGATATTGCAATTCAGCTTTCAATAAACTACTGTTGTCCTCAATGCTTCATTAACCCTACCTATTACCTCAAAATGCATAAGGTTCAATTCTCATCTCACTTGCACAGCTTTAGAGAGCAGCATAAATCCAGTCAGTAAGAATTGCCATAAGGACTATCCTCTCACATACCCCCTGTGTAGGCAGCATTCCAATATCTTTTATGGGAATGTAAAGCCACTGAACTCACAACAGTCACACTGGTGCATCTTCAGAGCTACATAATGTCAGCCAAATAATCTAATACAGCTAACTGATACAGGTCTGGTGAGGGCAATGTAGCTACACTAGTATACACCATCTGTGTACAATTTTGTCACATGTGAACCTGTAGACCAATTTGTCTACAAGTATACAAAATAAAGCAGGAAGGTGACTGTGAATGTTATCAAAGATCCAGAGATCTATGCAACTGACTGAAAAGACATTCAATTGATTTGATGCTTTACTAATTCTTCTGGTGAGTTTTCCCTCTAGTTTTCAAACTTCTCAGTAACATATGAACTTGTGACAGATATGGGTCCTTAGTGATCCTCAACTTACTTTAATAAAATTATACATTTCATGACAAGAAGACCTGTAAAAGTCACCAGACAGCTTTTAAAAAAAAAGCCATTTAAATCAATATGGAAATACTAGCAAATTACCCAAGAATGATGGGGCAGGAGCTGGTATGGAGCACATCCACCCACCACCCCACGCTGCTGCGAAGCTTGCCCCGCCACCCCCTCTGCTACCCTCCACCACTGCTGCCTCCAAGGAGCAGGGTCACAGGGGGCGGGGAAGCGGGGATAGCACCACTGGCCTTGCCTCCCTGCTCTGTCCCCTCTGTCATTGCAGTGCTCTGCACTCTGACTGGTTGTTTCACTAACCAATCAGAGTGCATTAAGGACAGACAGAGACAGACAGACTAAGCCCTTTATTATATAAGGATGTATACTTGTTTCAAGTACAGGTAGTTCCTATCTAAAGCTCTAGATCTCAACCCCTCATGCTCTCTGCCAAGGGTTGAAATCTGAGACTAAATTTTGGATTGGGAGTTTGCAAATGGCACTACTTCTTCCAGTGATCTGACAGAAAGTCCTAGATATCAACATTTCCAATGTTTGTGCACTTGAATCCAGATCTGGACCCAAATTTTCATTATATAGCTCCATCCAAAAAACCCACAACAAATGAAATTCTCACCAGTAAGCTAAGGAAGTATGGATTGAATGAATGGACTGTAAGGTGGATAGAAAACTGTCTGGATCATTCGGCTCACAGGGTTGATATCTAGTTAGCAGCTGATATCAAACAGAGTGCCCCAACGGTCTGTCCTGAGGCTAGTTTTGTTCAATATCTTCATCAACAATCTAGAAGATGGAATGGGTTGCATGCTCAGCAAGTCTGCAAATGACACCAAGTAGTAGATATGCTGGACAGTAGGGGTAGGTTTCAGAAAGACCTAAACAAATTGGAGGATTAGACCAAAAGAAATCTCATGAAGTTCAATAAGGACAAGTGCAAAGTCCTGCACTGAGAAGGGAATAATCCCATGCCCCAGTACAGGCTGGGGACTGAGAGGTTAAGTAGCAGCCCTGCAGAAAAGTATCTGGGAGTTACAGTGAACAATAGCCTTATATTTAGCAAACAGTGAGCACGTCTACACAAGACGCTGTACTGCACAGCAGACTTATTTTCTGCACAGGAAAGCATGACCATCTACATGTGCATGCCAATTAGGGTGCAGTAGACTAATTTACTATACTGCCAGACAGACCCGTCAGATACAAGTGGCATCCAGCAGCACAATAAATTACTGTGCTTAAACACATGTGTAGATGGTGACATTGGGATTAGTCAAACTGAGCCAGAGCATATTCAATTGTATTACTGCATTTGTAGATGTCCCCAGTGTGCATTTATTGCCAAGGAAGCTAATGGCATACTGGGCTGTATTAGTAGGAGTGTTACCAGCAGATTGAGGGAAGTGATTATTCCCCTGTATTCAACACTGGTGAGGCCGCATCTGGAGTACTGTGACCAGGTTTGGGCTCCCCACTACAGAAAGGATGCGGATAAATTGGAGAGAGTCCAACAGAGGGCAATAAAATGGTAGGGCTGGGGCACATGACTTATGAAGGGAGGCTGAGGGAACTGGCCTTATTAGCTGAGGACAGACAATAAAAGAGCCCAAGGTGGAATCAATAAAACCTTTGCTGGTTTCTCTAAGCTGTGAAGAATAGATCAGGAAGGAACAGAACACACATTCTACCATCAGATTTGGGAGACATAGGGATGCCTGCACTGGCCCATGGCAGTAGGCTGGAGGTGCTGCTACATGCCTCCCGGGGTGCCAGACACTGCCAAAGGCAGCTGAGTCCAGCCAGTTGGCAGGCCACATCTGATTGGCTGCTGGGTACACACCCCACCCCCTGCTGTCAGCCACAGTAAGGGGTTGAGCCAGCAGAGACTATCTCCCCAGCCCTGCCTTCCCCCACCCCATACACAGATGTTGGTAATCTGGTGTTCTTATCTTCTGAAATTAATAGAATTAGCTAATCTTTTACTGGTCTTTAACCAAGGCATCATCATTGCTTTCTTGAATGTATCACAGCAAAAATGGGTGTTGGATGAGTTGAAAGAGTCTACCAGTCTTACAGATGAATTCAGGAAAGGCTTCCTATAAGTAAAGAGCACTGTAGAAGAGAGCACTGGTGAAAAATAAAAAAGTATTGTTCAAAGATGGTACTACTGGAAAAGGGGAAGGAGCAGGGGCAAGGCAACAAAGATAAGGATAGATAATCAGGAAGGTACAGAGATGTGAAGGGCCCCGAGGAAGAAGACAAAATGCCTAAATCCAATAAAGCGGAGTTGGAGAGACTGGGTGAAAGATGACAGTGGAACTGTCTGATCCTAGCTACTGAGTTCCAGGTTGTATGCGTGTTTAAATGCAGAGAAGTTATTACATGTCTGCATAAAATTGCATACACACTACACAAACTTCAGAACTGGGCTTTTTCAACATAGATAAAAGACATATCATAGTTACCCAAATCCAAGACTACTTCAAATTTTATGCCCCTGTTGGGCGGTTGATTTAAACTGGTCTTGTGGCAGGGGAAGCAGTAGCAGGGAGCCAAGCAACCTCTCCCCTGCCTTTTGCCTCCCCACTTGCCCCCTCACCAGTGACTGACCCTTGCAGGAAAACACCAACTTAAAGAAACTAAACCCCACAAATATCTGTCTCATGACATTTTAAAACAAACAACTCCAAAGTAAGATAACAAAAGGTGGCATCATTCAAAAATTGTTTAAAAAGATTCAAGCCTGAGTTTGATGTGCAGATGGAAGTTCAACTTAAATATAATTTTAATTGGTGCCATGAATAAAATACATAATATAAAAAGATTCACTCTCATTAAAAAGCCAATTCCCTTTTAAAATTTTAAACTGGAGGGTTTCTCCTTCTTAAAATCATTATTGATGATGGAGAAATCTTGATGGACCTACTTTCATTACCTTCTCCCCACAAAAAAACTTAACCTGATTTTATTTTTTTACTGGAAAACCTATTTACTTATTACTGGGACCCCTAAACTGGTTCGCTAAAGAGGCTGCATTAAGTGGGACTACATAACTGGATCTTGAGGCATATAAAGCTTAAGATCCACTGAAGAAAGTAAATAAACTACTGTGTTTCAATATAGACTAATGAAATATATTTAATTTAACTTCACATAATGTTTCTACTTAGTATTCATGGCCTGAGCGGGCAATACTTTGTTAAAACTCTATTTTAAAATACCATGCTTAAGAGATGACATTTTAATGCAGTCACAGTGTTCATCTCCTGAGCTTTGTCAGGAAAGAACATAGTCTGTTCTGTGAAGATAAAGCAAGTGTGCTCACACAGAGATTTAGAACCCCTCACAAAGGGGCAGAGGTTCAATGTTCATGTTGCTGTTCTCTGTACTTCTTCATTAAGTAGTTTGTTATTAAATATCTCCTTTTTTTGTTCAACAGATGTGAAGCAGAGTGGGCTATTTTTAAACTTAGATCAGATGCTTGTCTCCCTTATACTACATCACAAAAGACCATCTGGAGTCTTCCTCAAATGCTGGTTCTACCCTGGTTCTTCTAATAATTCAGTGTACACTGGCTTTACATAATTGTAAATGCAGTATTTTTTTTCTTCCTTAAGTTGTCACAGGTCAGCTATTTACTTCCCCAAGGCAATCAGCAATGCTTTTAAAACTTTGCACTTATCTCACCCATGTGAGGTGTCACCTATTAACAATGACTTGTTCACTGCCAGAGTCCCAGTACAGCTGAGCAATTGCTACCCAAACATTTAACACTTGTGATATATGAGCTTATTTAAAGCCTCTATCAGACATTGATGATTGGCCCAAAACACCTGCTTCACTGGAACGATGATAAGACTTTTGGCCAAAGAAATACAGACCATCACTCATCAGCAAGTATTTAAACTTAGCTAATAGTTAACTTTCAACTATATTACTCTGCTTCTTCCGTTTACCTTCCAACCAGTGAAAGATGGGGGTGCTGCTTTAAGTCACCTGCCCACAGACATATGCCAATATTTACTTGTACTTATATTATTTTTTATTTCATGAAGCACAAACAGTCACTTCAAAAAGGAAAGAAATTGTGGCTAATCACCATGCCAATTTTCCTGTGTGGTTCTGCAGTCAGCACTCTACCTTCAAAGCAGATATTCAAGAATGATATTGAGTGACTTGAGTCTTGATTCAGAATAATCACAATGCAACTGCAAAGCCTTGGCTGCAACCAGCACGCTCAAATTTCTTGTGTTATTTTGCTAAGTGTAAGCCAAAAGGACAATTTAGGGATCAATGGTAACTACTATGTAGCAAAACATAGTGGCCAAAGTACAAATAACTCAAAAGATAGGAGCAGTTCAGTTTGGAAACAGTCAACCCCCTTGAGTGATAAATGACTTAAGCTACCATTTTTTTAAATCTATGTTGCAAATGCCCAGACCCTGTTTGTTTTCTTCCTTTTCGTTATAGCGCCAACCTCTATATTTCAAGTAAGGCAGCATATTCAACGGTATATCTCTGCAACTAACCATTTCCCAAAAGCATAAAATTAATTAGAAATTCAGAAGCTGGATCTCAAATGTTTTCTGGCATCAGACAGTGTTTGATTCATAGAAGTTCCTCCTCCCACACAGCCAGCGCCCTTCCCAGTTTAAAGACCTGAATCTATGTTTAATATGGCTGTCTCTGAATCACCTCCCTGCTATCTGCTACATCTGCCTACTGCCATCCTTAGTCCAGTCTAGATGTCTTGGACACTCCAAGCACTTTTCTGTTGTATATATAGCTTTGAATTTCTTTTCATGGTAGTGAAATGACTGATCTTGTCAGGCCAGGCCTTTCTTGGTCTGCAGTCTTGTAAACCAGTATACCCTGTTCTATGGTCAGGTTGTTGGCAACTAAACCAGCACCCCAACCTGGGCTAACCTGGGTAAGGAGGATATGTGGACACCCAGCAGGACTAAAAACAAGATGAGCTCCCTGTGAGCTAATGGCCATCTATAGCTGGATAGGAGATGGGTACCACCAAGTTACTTTGCTTAAACAATCACCAAAGATGCAAAGCAACTCAACTAACCTCATATGGAGTGGAGGATTGTTACAGCATATAAGGTGCCCCAACATTTGCAGCGGCCTTAGGACTGACTTGACTTGACTTGAAATGACTGAGAGAAATATGATGTCCATCCAGGTCTTCTGTAGAGACCTAAAGAGAAAGGAAGCAAGAACAGCAGACCGACACACTGGGATCCTTTCTCACACTTAAATGTAAGAACCTTGAACAGGGGCAGGCAATTATTTTGGGCAGGGGGCTGCTTACTGAGTTTTGGCAAGCCATTGTGGGCTGCATGACAGGCAGCACAGGGCAGATAAATATTAATTTTCTAAAATTTTTAAGGGCCCCACGGGCCACACAGAATGACCTGGCGGGCCGCATCTGGCCCCCAGGCCACATTTTGCCCACCCCTGACCTAGAAAGATCCTGCTGCCAATACTCACCTTCTAAAAGTCAGTGGGAGCTGGAAAGTGAAAGGTGGTCAGGGACATAACCCTAATTTGCACTGGTCATTGCACTCACAGTGTAATATCTTTTCATTCCATATTTTTGCATGTGTATTACATGGTCCTTGATCAACAAGGAGAACAAAAGTGAAACTCATTCTGATTGGTGATGTGCAAACAAAAGGAGGATAGTAGAGCTCAGAGCAAAGCTAATTGAAAATATAGCTTGAGTTTGCCCAATAGTTTCAACCGAAAATAAGGAAAGATTTCAAAGAATATTGAAACTTTATGTTTTGCTGACTTTTAAACAAAAAGGGATTTCTTTTGGAAAATCCAAACTTCATTTTGACATTTTCAAAACAGTATTTTCACTTCAAAATGTATATCTTTCTTTAAAAGTGGGAGCAGAAAAAGGTTAAATAACTACATATTAAAACATCTTGATTCAATCCAAACTGAAATGATGTTATTTTTTCACCAACTTCTCCCCCCTCCCCCCCAAATATTTTTCAGTTTGGACCCAACCAAGCCAACTTTATATCTCAGCCACTGATTTAAAAACCTAATATTTGCACAGCTCTACAGAAGAGTCACCTATAGAGCTGACAATCTAATTATTCCTTATCCTCAAAGTCTTTTGCGATGATAAGCTACTTGCTGGAAAAGAAAGCTTTAAGCAAATCATTCCAGCACCTAAAGACAGCCACTCATTTTTGTACGTGGTCTAATAATAAGAAAGTGCACCCCTAAGTCTTTAAGGCAAATTGTCATTATTTTAGGCTGAAATTTTCAAAGGGGCCTAGAAAAGCTTGGTTTCCACATTCCACTGAATTGCTGTTGAATTTGATTACCTGCCTATTAGGCCTGTGCGAATAGGCAACTATTCGATTCAGATTCAGATGATTCAATTCAGAAATTCAAATCACTTTTCTGAATCAATTCAGCCAAATCGATTCGGAAAAGATTCAGAGATTCAGCCATAGGGTTTAATGGGGAAATCAATTAAGCATCTATAACTTTATTGTTTTTAGGCTGATTCAGATGAAACTTGTAGGGATGGTAGCCTCTGCTGGGAGAATGAAGCCTGCCAAGTTTCAAGGTGATAGGTGCAGGGGTTTCTGGGAAACTGCACCTCAATATTCTGAAAGCAAAACTCATGTCACGTGTGTATTAAACCACAGTAGGGCTGTGAAATCCCTGCGGTTTTCACCCCACTGTGGCTTAACACATGCGTGACACAAGTTTTGCTTTCAGGATTTGAGGTGCAGTTTCTCAGAAACCCCTGCACCTATCACCTTGAAACTTGGCAGGCTTCATGCCCTCAGCAGAGGCTACCATCCCTACAAGTTTCAGCCAAAAAAGAACAAAGTTATAGATATTTCATTGATTTCCCATTATACCCCATGGCTGAATCTCTGAATCACCAAATCTTTTCTGAATTGATTTGAAAGCTCTGAATCAATTCAGAAAGTCTAAAGCTCCTAGTGATTTAATTCAGATTCATAAATTTGGCCTCCAAATCATCTCTGAATCTGAATCGCAATCCAAAGCTTTGCACAGCCCTACTGCCTATCTCTGTTTCCTTTGATATTCCTAGATTGTCTTTCTGAAGTCTCTTATTTGAATTTTAAAAAATGACACTTTTCAAAATAAAATTATTAGATGCAATATAAAATAAACAATGCATATTACATGCCAGTGGCAATACCAAGGAAAAGAATGGTATGAATTAAGACCTGGCAAACATAAAGCTTTAAAATACATCATGCTTTTTCATTTCCTTTAGACTATGAACTTTTATAATTAAGCAGAAAAACCTATCTCAAACTAAAGTTTCAATAAAAAAAAACTATAATCTCAGAAGAGGTAGGTCTAGTGACCATTGATTGCCTTGCTGACAGTGATCTGCACCACCAAGAACATAATCTCCAAGGAGATATCTTGTTCCCTGGGTAAGTGCACTGAATTACTCAGCTTCTGACAGATTAAGGAGAGTGCTGACAACCTCTGAAGGGTGATGACTGCAATTTTAGGAATGTACATTGGGAGGGAATTTAAATGTTTTAGATCTAAAGTGTTGGCAGTTTTAAAGAGAAATCAAGGGGTCCATAAGAAATCTACAGAGATGGTGGCCTTGTTATCCTCTCAAAACACAAAGCAGCCCTGCTGAGTAATCCCACACTCATAACCCTTTCAAGTGAAGTTTTAATAAGAGGGTTGAAAGAGAAATATTAGATTTTACTGACCTCATTTTCAAAGAAGCCTCTATATTTGAACACCTCTGAGTTGGCATAGAGATTTTTGGAGTTTTTCATCCAACTCAGTAATAAATACCTAACATCTGATTCTATCCTGTAAATGGTGTTTGCACAAATGACTCCACAAATTTCTCTGTGTCTAGTATTTTAAAGCAAAGAACTCAATCCATGCCATCTAGAACATGCTGTTACACTGGGACATGGGCAGCTGGGTCTGGGGCTACAAAGGACTGAGGTGAAGGCCAAGGTCAGGATGGATGAATAAATCTAAGGGAAAATCAGGTCAGGGAAGTAGGAGGTCAACCTGAGAGCAAGGTCCAGGGACAAGCTGAGTTGGAAGCTGGGAGGTCAAACAGAGAGGGAAGTCCAGGGAGGAGCCAAGTCAAGAAGTCAGGAGATCAAACAGAGAGTGAGGTCAAGCCAGAGGGAGCAGCAAAGCAGGTTTGGGCCAAGTTGCCCTGTTGCCCAGACACTTTTTGTTCCAGGTCAGGCGTTTATAGTGTGAAATCAGAGGGTCAACTGACCCCAGCTGGCCACTCCCATGACAGGGATTGGGTTGAGGGTTTGAATTAGAAAGTCCAAAGCAAGGAAGAGCAAACAGCACTGTTAAAAGTATGTTCTATAGAAAAACAAATGTACCGTATAAAATATCAAGTAAGTATTGTGTGCCCACAAGAGTCAAGGTACACCAAAGATAGCATTTTTCTAATGAATGAAAGATATATACATAATTTGATATTAAGAACAAATGAACTGGTTAAAAAAAGAGAAATTGTGTGATAATTTAGAAGCCAATGATCACTAGCAATAAATTATCAATGTGTTTCCTTGTTTTTATATGTGTATAGTAGATACAAATAGAAGTGTCACTAGTTCCAAAACCTCCAGAGATTTAGAAAAAAAAAAATCTACATTGGCCACTGGATACAAATCCCAAATTGTGGCTTACCCTTTTCTTCTTATTGGCCAGCACCAAATTTTTTTAAACATTTTCACAAGCTTTATTTCCAATTCTGGAAAAATGCAAGTATGGCTTGGGATCTGAACTGTTTTAAATTAATCTGACATGAATTTCAAGTGGCTCAAACTTTTATAATATACTTAACAATAATATGAGGAAATAACATGACAAGGACACGTGATCATTTTAGGTTAAGATTAAAAGCCATCCAGCATTGCTGAAAAAATTATCTTAGAAAAAACACAGATGAAATATAGCTCATACATCTCGTAATACATCTTACTGACTCTACTTCACCCCATCCAAAAATGCCTGAAGAAAATTTTGTCTCTAGTTGAAAACTTTAAATAATGTTGCCCATTGTGTGGTATATATGTTTGTGTGCAGGCATACAAATGAATACAACATCAGACTTTCTTAAGTGTTTAGTCAATAGCTGTCATGGCCTTTACAGCCTGTACTTGTGGATTGGTTTCTGGATTTCAGTGAGCAGAGTTTGAGAGCCAAACATTATGAATTTTATTTGTCATATCATATGCATATCATATATATAGACACAGATTATTTGCTGGTAGCTATGGTGTCTGTGCAAATATATGTGGCCGTGATGAACAACAAATATTCTCTCTCAAACTGAATAGCCAATGATGACAACAGGGTGTTCCACAGGTTTTCATTTATTCATTCAGGCATTGCTTAATAGCCAGGTTGGAAAGAAAGGACAGAGAGAAGAAACAGGGTGGCAATAAGGGAAACATCCATAACTATGACATACAAAAGCAGCGGAGACTGATGGTATTGATAGCACTCACTTTAGGGATAACGCTCAAGTTTAACTTGAATGAATACAAAACCGTAAAAGAAAGGTGCCGCTCTCCACAGCGGGAGCCGTGCTTGAGCCAGTCATATTTCTCACCTACAGCCTTTGACCCAATATGAGATTTCCTAAAAGAAGCAGTTAAATATTTGTCATGGGTGACATTAATTGTAGTCACTGAGTGTTTTACCATTGATTCCAGCATAAGCAGAGTGAGGTCTATGCTAAGCAGATTTGGAAATCCCAGCCTGAGTTGAGTTGCCAGTCAGGCAGCCTGGTATCATTCAGTTCAAGAGCTTTAAAAAACCTAACCAAACAAATAGAAACATGGCTCTCTCCTCATCCCAATAGTGCAGACAACTGAATTTCAGCAGTGTGTGGCAGTCACCTGCAGCTTTGTACTCAGCTCCATCATGTTAAAATGTCAAATAGGATCTTTGCCACTGGCATAAACATTTTAGAGAAGCTTCAGGGAATATGCATCCCTGAGTTTCTGAGAGTTCTTTTCTTTGCAACACAGGGAAGATTCCTCAGAAACAAAACACAAACAGTGAGTCTTATAATGAGATCTAAGATTTCAGCCGTTCACAGCTGAAGTTTTTTGAGGGGGAGAAAGACTGGGGAGAGAGTTACTGAACATCTGAAAAACTATATAAAAAGTGTTGGACTCCCACATTTAGCTCCCGCAAAATACACCAAAACCAGATTGATGATGTTAGGAATAACAACAAAACAAGAAAAAAGCAATATCATATTGTTTGTAATCTCACATGCAAAGCTCCCAAGTGGCAAGACATTTGTAGACAGAAAAACTTGATGGATCACAAAAATGCCAAGGAGACTTCAAGGTCCAATTCAATTTTTAAAAAATTAATGTTTTATCTGTGACTTAGCATAACTGCCAGGGTGGGGATTATATTATATGGGGTATTAAATCAAAGAGACGTTAGAAGTCTGCAGGTTTTTATAACTGGATATACCTATCATAGGAATTGTAGATCAAAAAAAAAAAATTCTTTTTACAGTGAGTCCATTCCTATTCCCACTTCTCCGCTTTGACAGTCTTCACTCAGAGGACAATGAATCAGAAACAAAACAAAACAAAACAAAGCAAAAATAACAGTGTGTGATGTTCTGTATTTTTTTATTCCCAGCACAGGATGTACTTGAATGAAGTGTTATACCCAAGAGTTCAGCATTACTCTGGGCTATATATAAACCTATTACAAGTTCTGAAGCTGAATTGAGACTAATTGGCTAATTGCATATATTTTTCCCTTTATGTTCACAAATAATTCAGTTAATGTTAAGAACTATGTCAGAGCAATGAAAATAATATGTCTGCTTATATTTTATTAGCTTTTATTTTATAAAACACCTCCTTTAGACTAAAAGTCATTGCCATTGAGAATCATAAAACTTCAGGGGAAAGTTTCTCTGAATTCTTTCCTACTTTCTACTCTTGTAGCAGTCAAAAAAAAGGGACAATTTTGTTTTCCCTTACAGCTTTGTTCTGTTGTTCTACTGTGAATTATACCCAAATAAATTCCTTTTTATATCCATCAGAGTTAGAATGAATTGAGACTTTGCTAGACAACTACTAGACAGAAGTAATTAAACAGTGTAATGTGCAAACATCATTCCACAGTCAGCAATTAGTTCACTCAAATTAAATGTTTTATTTGCTCAAAATACTCTCTCAGTGAACAAAAGACTTCATTTACAAACAATACAACACGAGATTTGCCAAGAACAGTAATGTATGGGTAGACCACTTCCTTCACTGAGTGACCAGGACCTTAATTTGACTATTTCTTTCTACATTCTGGCTACAGATAGGAATTAAGCAGATCCAGATCCAAATATCCTGCTGTTCTAAACACAAAACATAAGTATAATATGCTTGCTCAATAATTTCTGTACAAAAAATGCCAAATTCAGGCCTGCTTAGCATTTAATAAGTGAGTTTTGTATTGGGTCAAATAGATATGTGATTGCAGAAAATTCTCATCCATCACAAATCCCTGAATAATGTGCCATGAGGTAATAAAAGAGGTCTATTCAAACCTCTTGACATTTTACCATAAAATTACTTTCTTTAAGGCTACACACTTTATTTTTAAGTTATGCAGTGTATCCAAAAGGTGCAGATTGACAACCACAGACGTTGAAGTAGTGGCCAAAATGCATTTTTATGCTTTCTAGAAGAGAAAGCCCTAAGCAGGAGTTTAGTCTTCATTCAGTGCTTTATCTTGCTGTCTGTACTTCCACTGAGAGTTCCAGTTACCTGGGAAGTGTTTCTCTGAAGACAATTGAGCCAGTCAGCTGATTTCATATGAGCCACCAAAAATGGTTGGTTTGCCATTTTCACACAGTCTGGAAAAAACAATGCAAAGTTTCTGTTCAGTAGATAGAACATAAAGCATCTTCCTTATAACCTTTCATTTCTCTTAAATGACTGATGAACTTCTGCTCGTTCTTCCTAATACCACGGTCCACACTTTGATTAACAAGGTATATGTTTCCTATATTCAGCTATGATTGTTATACCTCCAAATTGTACAAAAGGAATTGAATGGAAGATGGCACAAGTCAAAAACATATGAAGACAGAGTGTACGTGTGAGCTCAAGGTTCAGCATCTTTTGCACACACCAGAATGTAAAATCACCTATATATAACCTGTCTACTAGGACTGTGCAAAATTTCAATGGGTGTTTCATTTCAAAGCTGTTTTGATGCATTTCAAGCTCAAAACAGTGAAACTGAAATGAAATAAAAGGCTTCAAAACAACTTTGGAACGAAACGAGGGCACTCGAAACGTTTTGAAAGTTTTGAAACACTTCAAGTTTTGAAGCTGGGCTTACTGCATCGTGGGCCCCTGGATCTGTGCGTGGGATGACAGCATGCTGCTGCTGCTGGCTGGGGCCAGTGGCAGCACCAGGCTTTGCAGCACTTGGCTCGGGCTGTGCCCAGCGCCAGTCCCAGCCACCTGTGGCAGCCTGCTATCATCCTGCATGCAGACACAGGGGCCCACACCCTCTGGGAGGAGTCTGGCACAGCCCTTCAGCCCTCCAAGGGGTACAGACCCCCCAGAGCTGCATGTGGGATGACAGCAGGCTGCCGCTTCCGGCAAGTGATACGAGTTTTGCTTGTCAAAAGGTTGAGGTGCAGTTTCCCAGAAATCCCTACACCTATCTCCTTGAAACTTGGCAGGCATCATGCCCTCAGAAGGGGCTACCATTCCTGCATTTGTCAGCTGAATCAGGGAAGAAGTTACAAAGTTATAGGCATTTTCATGATTCCCCATCATAGGCTATGGGTGAAATGTTGAAATGGGTTGAAACAGCAAAACAGTTTCAGTTAAATGAATGGAACAGTGCTTCAAAATTAAATGAAACAATGAAACAAAATACCGTCCCTTCAAAATGGTGAAATGGAAGTTGAAACAAAATGGTGCTGTTTAGCACAGCCCTGCCATCTACAACATAAAACAAAACAATAC
The DNA here is from genome assembly GCF_000455745.1 of Alligator sinensis. Classification (NCBI taxonomy): domain Eukaryota; kingdom Metazoa; phylum Chordata; order Crocodylia; family Alligatoridae; genus Alligator; species Alligator sinensis. The sequence continues at coordinate 91,938 of NW_005843259.1, read as the reverse complement.
CTCTCAAATACAGGACAAGGAACTGAATTAAAGAAAATAGGAGGAGAAAACACTTCATCTGTTGGCATTTCAGCAAAGAAGCCCTTCAAACTCAACTGGATACAAGTAGCAGGGCCCCACAGTTCCAATATGAAAAGCAACCTCTTCATCTAGACCCCAATCTGGGAAATTTAAGGCACTGAAGTCAATAAGACTAGTTAACTAACCCTGCTTAGCAGTGACAGGGTCAGGACCCAACCAGCCAGATCCAAATGCTATTGAAGTCACTAGGAGACTTTACATTGACTTCAGCAGACCACCCCTTCCAAAATATAGACATGTCCTTCTAATTCAAAATCCTTTTAAATTACAAGGGATCTAGGCACTACAGTAGTACAAACACAGTAGCTTGTCTACATTGTCTCCAAGTTGAGCCTCTCAAAAAAATCAGGTGATGTAACCTCTAAGAATGGCTCTGAAAAATGTTCCCAGAGATGTTCTTAGGCCTCTGCCTCAGGTCTGCCTAGCAACTCATGTTCAGCTCCACTCATTCCTGGGATCTGGTTTAGGAATGAGGGTCTTTATACTGCTTGCATGCCAAGCCTGGGAACATATTTTATAGCAGTGCTCCCAGGCTTGGCCCAAAAGCAGTATAGAGAAGCCTTGGGAAACATCCTGGGACATCAATATTATATCTATAGATAGACAGGTCTGGATATCAGTATATCGATAGAGGTATTGGTATCAGTATTGGCAGTCTCTCTCTTTTCTTTCCTTTCATATGATAAGTGAAGTGTTCTTGATGAAATTTGGAAAACCACTAGAAATAATTGTGCAGCTCTGATTTCTCAAAATACTTACTGGACTTTGGACATACACTGCTGCAGAAGATTTCAAAGGCGTAGATGGTGCCTAAGGGGGGGAGGGGGAGAAGCAACCTGGCACTGGGCAGATAGAGCCCAAGTTCAGGGGGACACAAAGAGGCATCATAGCAGTGGGGCACTGAAATAGCTGAGTCTCCACTAAGATAGGGGTAGGAGAAAGCAGGGTCTCCGACTTAATCCACTCATTCCCCTCTCCCCCCCATTTTTCTTCCTCTTGGAGGGGAACCCAGGGAGAGAGACAAATCTGCTGAGGGGCCAGCCCCAGGGTTTTTTTGGAAAAGAATCCTTTTGTTGTTGGTTTTTTTCCTTCTTTGCTTCTCTTAATTCTGTTGAGACCCATTGGGTCAAGTGTGAAGGGACCCTCTCCAGGAAGGAGAAGGCCCAGAGCCTTTATTTAAGGATAAGGATAGAGCAGGCAGCGGAAGAGAACGCCAGGTACACACCGCATCCTGAGATAGCCTAGCATAGGATTATAAATTGGAACTACAGTCAGCAAGAAGTGAACGGAGCCAAAACAGCTGCTATGGACCACAAAGCACTGTCATGATGGTTGGCGAGTGGACAGGGTATAGGGGAGGTGGAGCCCTGAGCCAGCAGCAGCTGTACAGCGAGTACCCCACAGGGGCCCACCACACACAGCACTGAACTCCTTCATTTCAAGGTATCATCAAGATGTGGCAGGTGAGTTGGGGAAGGGCCCTGCACAGGGCACTCACGAGATTATCAGTCCAGTCCAGGTGTGACACTAGTCATGCCTGCATTTGATACCTTCATTTACAGGTATCAAATTTAGGCACGATTAGCCTAATTTGACCATTTTTAATGAGCATTAAGGATGCACACATTTAGAGGCATGCCTGTAATGCACATTAAATTAGGCTAATGTGCATTAACGCATCTCATGTAGACATGCCCTTACTGTTGCTGAAAATGCAAGCACTCTTTGCAGATACAATAGGGTATGAAAAGCATGTCTCATGGGGCAAAAAGAAAAACCAGCGATTAAAAACACAACCAGAGCAACTCTATAAGTAGGATGAAGTAGAAAAGTTATGTTGAAAGGGCAACATGAAAGTGAATGAGCAAGGTAAGGGCAGTGCCACTCTCTAATTTGTCTTCCACGGGGTGCCTTCACCTACTAGAAGAGAACAGTCTGGCTGCAAATATGGGTGGCCCCTCCATGAGGGGAGTCAAATAAGGATAACAGACCTTATCTGGGTCACTTTCAGTTTTGGCTGGATGCAGCAATTTCATCTAGCAATTCAATGGCCCGTGTCATGTAGGAGGTCAGAGTCTATGAACGTAATGGATACTTTCATTGCCTTGAAGTCTATGGAAATTTCTAACCTGAACCCTTGAGCATGTGGGCAAGTTCCAGCCATAATCTAATGCCCAATGTTTTCAGTGATAGTAAAAAAACCTCAGCAAAACACTGGAGGAGGGGCGGGGAGGCTATTTCTTTTGCATACATGCACTCTTTGTTTTGTTCCAGTGTAAATGATCTTGTACAATGCTTCACTCTAACAAATATTAATAAAGAGGAAGGAAAGGAGGAAGGAAGGACTTTGACTTTTTAGCTACTTTATTCAGGGGTTCTGGGTATAAAAAGTTGGCCCCTCCGGGGTCCAGGTCCAATATACAAAACAAACACAAACAAATTACCATCAAACCAAAAGAACCATGCCATTACATTCATAACATCACACCATGACAGACAACTTTGCAATATTACACATTGCGACTAACATGCCGTTATGCGGTCGGGACACCCGGCCACACGGTCGTACAGACCAACGCCCTCTATAGACAAATGATTTCTACCCTGTTCTATCCAATCATACACATGACAAAATCTTCAAACTCCCTACACAAAGAAAAAAAAAAAAGCAGGCTGGGAGGGCCCAGGGTGCAGTGCGAGCTTGGAATTTCAGTCCAACACTGAGCCTGCCCAGTTGCCCAGACCGGTCATGACGTCAGAGTATGTATTGAAGGCAGCTGTCCCCCACGTGATGCAGTACCCCCTCAAGGGCCCAGCACACCTCAAAGGTGGGCAACGCCCACCAGAGCACAGTGTGCTCAAACTCCAGCAAGATGTGCGCCCACACCAGGAGGCTAAAAAGCCGCAGGGCATTGTCTGAGATGGTCCCAGTAAGCCAGTTGTGGTGGCTCTTGAGGACAGCCATCTTGGCCTGACCCAGCAGAAAGTTGTCCAGGCAGACAGAACCCAGTTCAGCCGCCTGGCACTGGTAGGAGCACACGTAGGTGTTCTCCGAGAGGTTCTTGCCCAGCACCCACAGGGCAGCTCGAGTGTGACAAAGAGCAGCCACAGGCGAGGACAGTTGAGGAAGACATGAAAGAGGCTCTCCTCAATGCCCTTGGGGCAGAAGGGGCAGGCTGTCAAGGCAGCTCAGTCAAAGTGGGACACAAACGAGCCAGGGGCTAGAATGCCATGCAGCAACCACCACTGCAGGTGGCCAGTCTTCTTGGCAGTTGGTGGCTTATACAGTGTGTGCCAAGCTGGATGGGCCAGTGGGGAATCTGGTGGCCCCAGGCGTTGTCGCCATGGTGTATCAGGGTGGCCCACCAGCACCTGGCCATGGCAGATGTGAACCACCCAGGCATACAGGTTTCTACGGGACAGGGAAGCAAAGGGGAAACCTGTGTCACTATTGGGAGGCACAGGGAGTGTCAGCAGGGTGCCAGGCCTACCAGTCAGCTCACCAGCTATGGCTGGGCCAATCGACAGCAGGGGGAAAGCCTTGCTCAAGGCATCCACAGCAAGGGGGACCTGGCATATCTGGAGATGCTTGTCCAGGGTGGCCACTGCCTCCGGCAGGAGGGCAGCCTAGATGTCATGCAGGAAACTACCCACATTGTGGATGGAGCACATACTCAGCTGGGCAGTCAGGGCCTCAGGCAAGAGCCAGGCCAACTGAGTGCAATCAAGGAGATGGCCCAGGTGGAGGACACAAGTCTGGATGCTGTCTCCAGGGCAGACTGCAGCTTGCAGGCTGATGGCAAGCGAGGCAGACAGACAAGAAAAGAGAGAGAGAAAGAGAAACAGTAAGAGAGAAGTTGCAAAGTAGAAAACGCAACTTGCAGGCAGAGAAACCAGAAGTAGAAGGGGGAGGGGATAGAGAACAGAGAAAAAGAAGAAAAAACACTGTGAAAATGAAAGAAAAAAAATCAGAAAGGGAGGTAGGCAAAAGCAAGAGACCTTTAGACAGATGGGAGTCAGAAAAGAAAAGGGATAGGAAGCTGGGGAGTCTTACACTCAGGATCGCCCCACGCAGCTCCAAGCAAGCCCAGTCTGAGGCGTCCAAAATGGAAGGAAGGAAGAAAGGATCATTACATATTATTAATACTTAGCATCATACCTTGCCACCAAAGCTTATATTTCTGATCTAAGTAAAGTGAGCCTAGAGGATTAGCAGTAGCTGATAAAAAGCACGCTGGAACTATCAGAGCGTGATTAAAACAGAGACAATTATTAATGTGTTGCAAACACAGAAGAGAAATACAATTATCAGATTCAAGGGAAATAATAAAGCAAAACCCATTTGCAGGTTTATGAATACCTGATAAAGGGCTAAACCTGTAAAATGAATGAATTTACTGATTGTTGGCTCATTCAAATTTTAAAAGATTCACTGTAAAGTGATTCTACTCGCCATAAAAGCTTTGACCATTAGAATTCACCTCATAGTATCCAAAATTATTGAATAGCTCTAAAAATGCATTAGGGATTTATAATATATGCCTTTCTTAAAAACACTCGGCAAGGAAGACCACTATTAGCCTTTTCTGGAGTATGAAAAGAAGGATAAAAGGCACAAATTATTTTTTTCTATATCTCATCTTTGCCATCCCTCTCAGAAAAAAATGTTCCTGGATCTCCATTGCTAAAATAACTGGAATAATTTGTAACCCTTATTCCAAGCACAGAATAGCAGTAACAAGGGCCAAGTTCAATTTTAGGGGTCTTGCACAATATTTTTCTTTTGGCTTAACCTCCCTCCCCAGCCAGAAACCTGGGAAAGTAAAAGCTACCTAGATGGTCCAGTGTGAATAAACTTCCCCACTTGCAAATGATATTGAACTATAACAGGGTTTATTGAAGAGAAAGACAAATGGGACAAACAAATAATCTCAGGAAACTCTTAAAATCAGTAATCTACTTTAACCAACTATTAACAGCTGGTCATAGTCAGCGAGTTCAAAATTCTATCTTGGTCCCACACAGGGCGATCTTGGTAGCCAGTGTCACTGATAGCACAAGCTTTCCCCTTGCCCCACTGCCTTGGGAGGGCAAGGGACAGTGCTGCTTTGCTGCTTCTGTCCTGCCACTATTATTGCTCCTCACCATCACTGGGAGCACTGTTCCATCACTAAGGATGTTGCTGCTCCTTGCTGCCACTAGGGGGCATTGCTCATCATTGCTGCTGGGGGGTGGAGGAAGGGGTGGGGGGTACTGTTCTGCCACTGCTGCTCACCACCACCAAGGGGTGCTGCTCCTTTTCTAGTTGCTGAGGCAACCCAGCTATTTTAGACCTTGAACAAATTAAGCACTGCAGCTCTTTCAGAACCTAGTAGATACAGGTTTCAACCTGCCCCACCATAGGAATTTCATCTTTTTTAGAAAATTTGGGTAACCAGTCTCTACCTGAACCTATTATAAAGATTGATCCACCACAAGTACTTTTTCCTGGAAGACTCCATAGCAGGATAATCCCTGGAGGGACCATTCCCAAGCTTCCTTTAGCACTCTTGAGCTGAAGGTCCCTCCACCTTAGCCAAGCACAGAAGTCACAGGGACTGCTGATCCATCAACTTTTATCCAATTTTCACTTACAGCATCAGTACCTCTAAAAACTATAGGAGATGAGGCAGTGCACACAAACCTGATTCACCTGGCTCTTTATATTCAAACTGTTAAAAAAAGTTCAAGGCATGTTAGCATACAAAAAAAAAGAAGGAAAGAAAAAGAAAAAAAGGTGTTCTCACTTCTCTCACCCATGCATACCAATGGAGGATATGCAGTGATGAGACACAGCTCTCAGCAATCCAATTCTCATACTGATAGTGGCATGCAGATAAGTTTTTGGACAAGCTTTCAGGCATTAAGTGTCCTTCCTCAGGTCACTTGATTCCCAAAAGCTTGTCCAACCTTTTCTTCCAACTATACAGTTGGTCCAATAAAAGATATCACCAGAAAATCCTCGCCTCTTCTAAGATCAAAAGCAGGAAGAGTGTTTGTACCCAAAAGCTTGCAAAGAACAATTTTTCCAACTATTTAGTTGGTCTAATAAAAGATGTCATATTTATCCAAAGAACCTTGTCTGCCGAGTGAAAGAATACACTATTTGTGCATAAATATTTACTTCATTAGGGATGAGGACGAACTGATTACAAAAGCTTGAGCAAAGCAATACTCCCTGGAACAGACTACATGAAGAAAAAGGAAACCCTAAGCAGGGACTTACTTATTACCAGAACTGTAAGGACCTTATGTTAGACTAAAGAAGACATTGTTGCAAGTATGCCAACTGACAAATTATCTAGAGAATCCAATTCTGCATACTAATAGTAGTACAGCAGAGAACCCTCAAAACAAAAACTTTTGGTGGATGCTCCAAGTCCCTTGACCTTCATGTAACATCTCTTAAGTAGCATGACCTTACTGCTGAGGACACATCTATCATCTTTGCTCCAGCCAACATATTGTTACCACAGGAGAAAAACCCCAATTGTTGCAATCAGTGGCACCAATTCAGGAGATTAAAGCCTTGACTGGATCAGCCAGGATCTGATATCTTCTAACTTAGGGGTGGCCTACCTGTGGCATGGGTAGCACAGACAGGCTCTTGGGGAGTGGATATGCAGAATAGCAGCAGATAGAACAGGGAGAAGAAAGTAGAGCAGAAGATTTGGTACAGGCACAGGACAAAGAACAGAAAGCAGAGCAGCTGTTCAGGCAGGAAGGGGAAGGGAGTGGGAGTGGCACTTGGGAGGGTGTGGGGCTAACATGTGGCATACCTGCCAAAAAGGTTGCCCCCTACTGTTGCAATTTAATTGCACGCAGCCCCAGTCTCACGAGACTGAAGGGGAGGCAGAGTGCATCTCTGAGGTTTGAGACTTTGTGCACCTGCCACCCACCTTTACGGTTGTAGTGTAGTCCCTTTGCATCCAAACAGGAGGTTCCCAGAGTGACATACTGATCAACACAAGGAAGGGTGATAGGAAGGGACCCTACCATAGATAGGGAGAACCTAAAATATTAGTTACAGCTGCTAAAGTATTAGAACTTGAATGCAAGATGCTGGGTAACAACTACAGTCCAAGCTTAAATTAACCTTATTGCCCTTAAGCTCAGGAACTAGAGAGTTAACTGAAAAAACACACAGTACTATGACAAAATTTCCCAAACAGCAGCAAGCAAGCAACAAATAAGTATCTTATGATTTAGTTTTCTACACAAGACAAGCTCCACCATAGTTTACATCAAAACAGTCTCTTGCATGAGCACATTTCATTGTAAGAATATCTTACATTGATTTAACTGAAGTGGAATATTTACTCCCTTCCTCAAGATTTAAGCATGTTCCCATGTGCCTTGCTGAACATGAGGACAACTTGTAGTCTTGCTGAACAGCTGCTTTAAATCTCTCTCTTGTTTTGCTTTCTTGATTATTTTAAATAACTTTATTCCCTAGGTTGGCTTTCCCTTGTTGAAACTAGTTCTTGCAGTCAGAGATGTGGTGATTTTCCTAGCTCAGTATTGAATCAAACACAAAGTGCCTTGTGTTCAATATCCTGTATCTGGCAAGTGCCAGCCTCTGCCAGCCCTGGGTGCCACCTTTGTTGCGGGGTGCAGGAATGGCACTGCCCCAGGTGCCACAGAGCTGCCCAATTGTGGAAATGTGCTGCTACGCCTCTGCTATCTGTACAAGTGTTCCCTATGAAATCTAAAACCATATCTCTGTATTGAAGATCACCCCCCCCCCAAGTTTACAGACCTTTCTAGCAGATTTGGAACAATTACTAATAAACTATACTATCAACATTTTCTGGAAATTCAGTTTCACATGATTTGGCAAAAGCAAATGAAAAAAATTGGTAGTTCTGATTTAACTTCCCATTAAGATTATAATACTTAAGGTAACACAGGAGAGGTAAGAATTTACAAAGTATAGAACTGTAGAGAAAGGATTTTTGTCAATGGATGGTTGATCATTGGTTATAAAGATTTATTTGCTATTTAATCTGGGTTTAGTTTCTTCTGCTTAAATCCATTTGTTTTTGTCTATTTTTTCTGTTCTTTTCTTTCTTTTAAGGATAAATGTCACCCTTTCCTTCTTGCAGTAGATTTAAATTTTGTCATTTTCTCTCCTTGAATAAATATCTCCTTATATAAATGGCTACTTTTCTGCAGACTTAGTGGTGTATTAATTACATTTTTTGAAGCTTTAAATTTCCCAAAATGTTATTATTTTAATTGACCTTAACTCTAATTTGGTTCTTTTTCAGTTTTTAAAACTTAGTGGAATTTTTCAGATTTTTGGTATCACCACTAAATAGAGAGGAATATAATGCGTACATTTTATATGCCTCTTCTCTATATAGGGTGATATTGTGCTGAATGTCTTTTATACATGAATGAAATCATAATATACGTTCTTTTCAATTTTTCATCTACTAGAAACCCCAGATCATCCTCTACAGTGATAATGTTCAATTAATGTTCTCCCATGCAGTACTAATGCCTTCAATTTTTAATCCCTCAAATGAATTCACTTTCTTACAAAATGATTGCAGACCTTTCTGCTTTATCATTCACCTTGGGATTGTCTTTATTCAAGCAATCACAGAAGTACTTCTTCCACCCTCTCACTATTCACCTAGTTCTTCCTGAACATTTCCCTAGATGCAATGAAATTCTTTCTATTCTTATCACTTATTAAAATCTCTGAGTGATTTCCTCTCTTATTTATCATCCTTTTCTCCATGTACAAGCTAGCATTACTTGTTTTCTCATAACAACTTCCTGCATCCTCTTTCAGATTCTTGTCATCTATAATCCATTCTTCAGTCTTCAGATCCTGCTATTCTGTGATCATTTAGTCTCTCCCTTGCTAGCCCCCGATGGCCAGAAAGTATGTTCCTTTGAAGCCAACACTGTGGCTTTTTCCTTGCACATCTTCTCAAATTTTTCTATTTCCACTTCCCCTGTTGATGCTGAAAAATTTACCTGGAATCCCACCTGGACCTCATTTTCAAACTCTTGCTATGATTTTTCTGCACAATGTTCACAAAACTTTCCTGTCAAATAAACCATTACCATGTAAGTTTCCAGGTCCATTTTTTATGCTGCTGCTTTTGTTAGTTTTGTTTTTAAATCTTTTGATCGGATCTTCCTTTTCTTTGTTCCTATTGCAAAGAAGTTGCTTTTGCAAGAATACCAGTGGCATTTCTCTTTTTGTTTATGTCCCAAATAGTAGCTAAGTCATAAGTCTAAAGATCTCTCATTTTGTGTACTACAGCATTTGCAGCACTTCAGTATTTCAAAATCAACCAACCAACAAGAAAGCAATTCAGAGACCCCCAACAACAAAATATGTAGCACATGGTCACTATTTCTCCTTGTTAAATAGTGTGGGGTTTGATGCAATCTCTACTGCAGAGGAAATCATTCCTTGAAAAATTAATGGCATAAAATAATCCAAATCACTCATCCTTCTATCTGTTCCACTCTCTACTTGTTCACCCACACAGTTCAGTAAAGTCCTAAGATGAAATCCTGATCCCTGTAAAATCCTGAATCCAGAATTTCAGGCATGGTACTCAATATTTGGGGCCTCACATTCCTTTTACTACAGCTTCCTGGGGAAGGTCCTTTTTTTCTCATTATCTCTGCTTTCTGATGGAAGATATCACTTATATTACATTAGATCTTCATTTACTGCTCTGGTCATCTTATTTCACTCCTCCTTCTAACTACTGTAAGCTTCCTCTTACTTTGCACAATACGGAATCCATTATATTATCACTTGTATGAACATTTTCATTTCCCCACCTTGCATTCTGAAGTCCTCTATGATCCAAGACAGTGAACCGCTGTGCATAATGGAAGTGGTATAAAGCAACTTTGGAGCTCTGAATGGAACACCATTGAGCTACATTTGTGCATGCTATTCTGATTGCCTCATTTTGCCTCCTGCTGGCTGATCATGTGACACATCATCCAGCATGCCTCAAAGCAGCCACGTTTTCACTAAGAACTTTGTGCAAGTGTTTTTCTTTTCAAAGCCTCTTGTTCAACAGTGTGATGAATGAAGCAGGACACACAGTGGGAAATAAACATTTTCATGAATCCAGACTCGCATTTTGATTCAGCTATTTTCCCCCCACTCCTTTTTGTTCAGTTTTCCACAAACATTCATGTGCATGGCTTTTTGTTTGCCTAAATGTTAGGGAAGGGGTGTCTGTACAAATACTCATTCACATGCAAACAATGGTATTCACTTTTGCCCTAGAAGGGTTCACCATCCATTTATAAAGCTTCAGTTGTTCAAATGAGAACATAAAAAATATCATGCCTTTCAGAGGGCTAATGATACACGATGAATGACACTAAGTAGTCAAAGATGAGGTCAAAGTAAATAGATTGGGAGCAACCAATAGAAACATGTTCATATTCAAATCCTTCACAATTCTAGTAAGGAATAAATTGATTTTAAAAAAATCAGAAGCTATACACAGAATTCAGAAATAAAAACAGTACAGTTATCAAATAAATGTATTGTTTGATACAAATAAGCTTTACTATAACTGAACAGCCTATGACAGGAAGTCTAGCTTTTACCACCCCTGGGGCTGACAGAAAAAGGAGTTCTTTCTCACAAAACTTACAAGGTTTTCAAATGTGTCTCTTATTCCTGGGTGGAACAGAACCAAGACCTTTTCACATTTCACACAAAACTAGAGGTATGTTCATCCTGCAATATTCACACTTTGGTCTCTCACCTAGGACATGAAAGACCTGGGTTCAAGTCTCTGGCTCAGCCTAATTATGGTTTCTGGGGTCTTGGTCTTTGGTTTTCCACATTGCTGAAACACTAAGTACGTGGATATTGGCTATGCTATGGCAGCTGTTTCTCCTTTCCTCTTTCCTTTTCTCATCCTCTTGCAAAAAATCCACAGTGGCCTTCAAGAAACCTCTGCAAAAGATCCTCACTTTCCAACAGAAAAAATGCTGTCCTGAAAGGTCCCAGTTAGCTCTGTCATAGTTCTTTGGGAATCTCAGTCTGAGCTGAAAGGAATGTATGCTTGCAAAAGCAGAAGCTCTCCATATAGAATATCTCAGGTATTAAGTTTGTACCCTCCTGTTCAACTGAGGCATTGCTGGGGAAGCTGAGTCACCACAGCCACAAACCACACCCCCTCCAGAGAGGGGTTATTAACTTAATCAAAGTCTAAGGCAGGGATTTTCAACTGGGTGCTATGGCACCCTGGGGTGCCTTGAGATCCTTATAAGGGTGCCATAGGGTGCCACAAAATGTTGGCACACTTAGGTTTACAAAAGTGATTCACAAAATACAACCAGAGATTTCAAATAGAAATCCACAGTTGTGGTCTTTCAAGTTGTTTGCAACAGAAAAAAAACCCACTTTTTAAAATTTTTCTGTAGGCAAAAGAGTGACAATTAAAAGCTGGCATTTTCCAAGGGGTGCCCTTAGTCCATCCAGCAGTGCCTCAAGTCTAAAACAGTTAAAAACCACTGGTCTAAGGCAACAGCACTGATGAAAGACTATTTTTCAGTCAATCCTACCTGTGGAATGGCTCTATTAGCAATTGTACTTGTCCCCATCTTCACCTCCTAATTCTACCTATCCACGCATGCCAGATATTGAGCACCCCCATATTCCTTTGCTGATAATCTGGCAATGAATGCATTATGAATTCTGGGCATTTTAAACAGATAGAACAATTGACCTAAATTCAAGGAGAGTGCTTGGCAATTTACAGGATTTGGCCCCTAAATAAACCTAGTAAATGTGTCAGAGCTCCATATAACTTGTATCATGTTTTCCCCTTAAAGATACTCTGTTTACTGTAGTTAGGGGTATATGGCAACCCCCCTACTTGCATCTCATTTCTCAGTGGATTCTTGCATGGGATTAGACTGCAAAGAACATTTAAGACTTCGATTCAGACATTTGTTCTGATAAGGCAACATTTTGTATTTTCTTCTATCATACCTTGAATTACTGCTGGATATAACCTGTGTTACTATAGTAATTGATTTACTAAACAGCCTTCACATAGTGTACACAAACTGATTCTTTTACCAAATATGAAAGACTTTTGCAGTGCAACAGTTTGGTGCAGAAGGGTGTGCTGAGCTGAAAAGCAAATACAGCTATCTGATTAATTGATTCTGCCCTCATAAATATTATACTTTGGGGGCTCTAATGGAACTTCCTGAGGGTAAATTGCATGGTTCACCTCATTCATTTATATCTCTGGCTGACAGATGTACATTATGAAATGTCACTGAATATGCTGACAATAAATGAGGTATAACATTAGCATCTTGATTCTGTTTTCCTGAAGGAACACTTTTGTTAAATGACTCCAACACCAGTGAAAATATTATTCTCTACCATGTACACCTCTTTTTATTTTAATCAGTCTTCCAGAAATACAAACTGGCTGGCCAAAAAAGCAGAGACCTGATAAATTAATAAAACAGTCTGCTCTTTTGTTGTGTTCACCTCCATTGTGGAGTTATACAGTTGGAGGATATTAGGTTGCAGCAAGCATTTGATAGTATGGTAGTTGCACTAATGTTATGGTTATTATTTTTACTACCATGCAGGGAAAAACGGTTAATTAAAATAGAGTGAAGACAGTGCTCCCTGCCCTAAGACACAAAAAAATGAGACTATAAATTCATTGTTGTAGTCAGTAGACATAGTGCACCATCCCTTTGCATTTATTTAGATATTATATGATGTTATTTTATAATTTTTATTGCCATTTGAGAATGATAAAACTCTATATAGAGGTCTGGGGAGCAACAGCAGATAACCATGACATATGCAATTTAATGAAAAGATATACCGCAGTGCATTGTAATAAAATTCATAAGAATATGTTCCATGCTTCTATAGAGTGTGCCAGTTCCAATAACCCATAAATCCTGGCTATGAGCAAACCACGACTGCAAAGGTAACTTTGCCTTAGATAAAAAGAAGAACAGATCTAGTGGCAAATGCAATAGCTCAAGAAAATAAACTACCCCTCTGGGGATAAACCTGCATTATTATTCATCCACCTTTATCCCATTCCTCCCAGCCTTAAAACAATCACACTTCACATTTAAATCAATAATTGGAATTGGAAAACAAAATGCCACTAGTTGTTGACACACACTGCAAGCTGATGAGTTTCAACAAAACTATATAAATATAATTTGAGCCCCAGCTATGTAGTGACACAAAGCATGCATGCAGAAACAGGGTGGGGCACAAGGCATATTTTAGATTTGCTGTACATGTGCAGAACCCAGCCACAAATGCATTCTCCTGAGCGAAAAGGATCACTCCTAATGGGTTTTAATCTTGCTCATCCTCCCAAAAGGAGAATGAAAAAGGCAAGCCAATGGAGCCAGCTGTCCCTAACGGGCAACACATCTGACAGTATTTTGTCAGATCTGTAAAGAAGTAAAGGCCTGGGCTGTGGTTTGGGTTGTACTGAGGTATTTGATCTAGGGGAATGGAAGAGGCTCTCCTCCCCTGCACAAAGCTCAGAGACCAGCCATAAATTTGTCCTCATGTCTCTTTAGAGTAGGCCTTCAGGATCAAATGTTCAAGGACTGTAATTCCATTCCATGGCAACTTTTCAAAATTGGGTTTCATTAGCACAGAAACAAAAATGAATCTTTGGAACATCTTTGCAAAATGTTTGGGTTTGAAACCAAATGTTCATTTTCAGGGCAAAAAAATGGAGCTTTTATGATAATTATTTAAGCCCTAGGCTTTCTGGCCACTTTGGGAAGAATTGCACTCAGTAGTATGGTGAGAAATGCAGATTCAAGTGATGCCTCTGTAGCGATCACCATGTTCAATAAATACAGGCATACAATGAATTTGAAAAAACTAACAAGAATTAACTTCATTGTGGAACAGTAAGCAACCTCTGCAGACTCTTGGTCTCTCTTACTCCCCTGAGGGACCAGATCCTAATTTCCAACTACTATATTCTTCTAGCTAAGGGAATCACTCTAAATTATAACTTCTTTCACTACAACCTCTTTCTTATTTCTTCTCAGATCACACTATATCAGACAAGAGTAGGGACTTGCTGGGTCTCCTACATCCTGGGGCAGGTCATTGATGCTTCATTTCTCTCAAAACTAATACATCACCACAAAGTATTTGGGGCTTTGAAAGAGATTATATCAGCAAAATGAAATTTCACCAATAATATTTCACCAGATTTGTAAAAAATGAAAACAAGACTCATGTAACAACATAATACCTATACCTAGAGCTTTTAAGTAAAGAATAAATATATTATTGAGATCAGGTTGGCAACAGCTCCTCACCCTGCCTGAAGACATTTTCAGAAATCATTTTTTGTATTCCATCCCCCCTGACCCCACCAGAAAAAAAACCCAACTTGTCATTGATTTGAGGTTGATTTTTCATTGCTTGCTGCACTTCCTGCACCAGAAGCCCTAGACTTTGGGAAAAGACGATGAAATAGAGCCCATTGCTAACCTTAGCAAGCATGAATAATGTGTCTGCCAGTAGACAGAGAGGCTGGTATTACACTATAATTATAAAACTAACAAAACTGACAAATAGCTTATCCATTATCACCTTGAATTTGTGTTTCTCCACCAATTCAGAGCCTTTCTTGTCCATTAGGTAGAAAACGTTTTGCATCAAGAATCACATCGTACATTGCTTTAGTCCTTACTTAAAAGTGTTGCCATCAGAACTATGTCACTTAGAGGTGTAAAAAAATAAATCAGACCCCTTAGTTAATATAGCTATGACAGCCAACCCCACAATGTAGGTACAATGAGCAGGAAGACGTCTGTTTGTTGAGGCAGATGCATAACTAAGAACTCAGGTATTCTGGGTAGGGTGAAGGGTGCCGAGCGCCAGAGAGTTGGAAGGAACTAAGCACTTACCTCCACTGCAATGGTGTGGGCTGCTGTGAGTACAATTCAAACTTCCCCAACATAGTCTGTTTCTGTGGCCTTGCAGGCAGCACAAGTGCAGACACCCCAGGAGCTGCTATTTTTGTTCCCCCTCCTAAGGGCACATGTAGATTAAACGGAGGCCCTAAATTGAAGGGGTGGGTTTTAAAAAACACCACTTCAATTTAGGGCTTGATTAAACCCCCGTGTTGTGCATACGCCCTGCTGACGGCACCCACCTGCAGGCACCCAGCTCAGGTGGTCCTGGGGGGCACTGCAGCCGTGGAGGGAAGCACTGGGCTCCTGCATAGCTCTGGCAGGCAGGCATGTCGTGTGGAGGCAGGAGGAAACCAAACAGATCAGGCTCACCGCTTTTCTTGGGCTGAGCCTGCTTTCCTGGGCTGCTGTCAGGCTGCTTGCAAGGCTTCCTGCAGAGCCGGGGAGTTGCACGGAGCCTGGTGCTTTGCTCTGCAGCTGTAGGGGCAGCAAACTAAAACTCTGAGGAGGAGTCATTTAAGGCACATTACGCCACCGAATTTCTTAAAGCAGCCGGAATTAATGCGCAATATGCTACCAAGGCATGCAAACACCAACACCATTAAAGCAGTGCAAAAGCATTTAGCCCACTTTAAAGTGTCGTGCACACACACCTCTTGTTTCGGCTACACAATCAGCAGCTAGATTTGGTGCCCCATCACCTAGATACACTACTGTGAAGATGTAGAAGATTAACTGTGCTTGGCGGCAATGTCCGAGCATACAAAGCTACCTTCTAAACCCGAAATCATGTTGCTGTACGCTGCAGGTAGGTTCCTCAGCTTGGGGTGGAGAACCCAACATTGGTGCTTAGCAGTCTAATTAGCCCCCCCAGAAGCATTGCAAGAATATGGAGGCACTGTGCCTGAAGCAGTGTGGCGAAGGTGAGGCCACCAGGTTGCCAGGAAAGGTATGTTTTATTGTCAAACAACATGTAAGTATATTCCATTTGCACTACTGGTTTAAGCTACTCCAAGCCCCCGCCCCTCCCCCCCCCCCACCCAACCAACCAACCAACCAAACAAACAAAAAAACAACCTTGCATGCAAGTATAAGCTGCCTCTGCATTAGGTCTTTGCTGGTAAATTTGACTCATGCCATTTTTGTGCCATTAAGCTCTTTTAAATGGAGAAAAGTCTTGTTTGTACATCACCCAGCACAATGGTATACTATCAACTCAAGTCTTCAAATGTCACAGTGATATAAAACAACAACAATGGATGCATACACAGACTTTCCATAGGATTTCACTAAGATAGTGGCAAAAAGTGGTTCTCTCACTACTTGCCATACAGTGTGGACAATAATAATCTTTAAAAAAACCACTAATTTCAGAAGTCATCCAGATGCCCAGGTTCATTTTTATTTTTCTTACCGACTGTAATTGCTACCTTAATCATTTGGGTACAAATTTTGAAGATGATAACAATGAAAAAGAGATTAAAGTCTTTATAAAGACATGAATATCCAGTTGTGCGCATTCAGGCAAAACTCTGAAAGATACCCATTCTGAGGTGTGTAAAGCTAGCCGTCTCCATTTTAAAACATACATCTTTTCAGGTTCTTCCTAAAGAACCATTTTGGATACATCTGTAAGCATTAGACAGAATTTGCCCAAGCACCACTTCATGCATAGTTCAATTCACATCCCAGTTTCTAAGGACCATTGTACCATGTGAGCTGCTCAGTCCCCTGTTCAACCGTAGAACAAATCAAATTATTGTGTATTTTTCCTCCTTTGCTACTAAACTGGAGTCCTGGTCATATAGTGCATGTACAATGCGATACATCTAGCACTTGATGGTTGGAACTTCATGGGATCAATGGGAAACTACTGGACAGTGTTGTTCCTCCCAATCTATAATCACATTACTACCTAAATTAAAATGAGAATCTGTTAGCTCTGAGCAGTATGAGGCCTATGATACAGAGCTGAGCAGTTCAAATTTTATCTGGTAGGGGGCAGTAGTAGTCAGTTTGTTATTTAGGTTGTAATTGTTAGTACAATTAGCATCCAAGGGCTGTTTGTTTTTGGGGTTGTTTTTTACCACGTGCTCTGAGGGTGGCAGAGACATGTTAATTAGAGTGGCTTCAAGAGCTGCTCTAATTAAAGTGCCATCAGCATCCCTACACTTCAAAATGGCAGTGGGGGTACTTTAACTAAAGCTCATTGAACAAGTTTTAGTTAAAGTACCCCCGCTGCCACTTTGAAGGACAGGGATACTAATACATGAGATGCAGAGGCTGGCTGGAGTGCGGTAGTTACTACACTCCCGCAGACTCGATTACTCAAATCTGTTCCAACACACTACAATTACAGTGCATCAGAGCAGCCTCCCAGCACATCTACAGGCACCCCAAGTCACTGTTACAAAGCAACAATCCTGTTTTAGAAAGTTAATCATATCACACTTCTATTTATTCACATTGTCTAGACAGTATTGAGTGTATGTATTGACTATCTTTGTTGGGTATGGAAGGCATTCAGCATGTTGGAAACTCAGGGCAATGCTTCTGTAATCAAAATCCAAAAGTATTTTGGACACTTCTTTTTGTGTTTAAAGTGTGCTTCTACTGTATCACATTGACTTCTCATTTCTCAAATGCTAGAGGCCTGTACAGCCCCAGATACTTTACCAACTTCACAAAAGTTGAAGAAATTTTTCTCCATGGAGGTACCTGCTTTCACACCTGTTTAACCATAAAGGTATAGTTCACATGCATAATTCCCTATGTACACACAAGTACATGCACCTAACCTGCTTTTACATGCCAAGCTGAAGTATTAGTTTCTCACTTGTATTTGTTAAAGCATCCAAATATAACGTTATTAAACATTCCTCACTTTACTTGCATAGCTTCTCTAGTATTTTTTTCCACCACAAACCAGCCTTTAATAAAGAGGCTAGGGAAAATGTAATTCATTTCCCACTACCCAAGCCTGCCAACATGTTCAGAGGGTACAAGGGCAGGACACTGGGTTGTCTTTATGCTTAAGATTTGTTAGCTTCTTTACTCGCTCCTCAGAAATCCATTAACTTATTCCTTGCTAAGGAAACAAGTTCATGTCTGCAATAACCACAACCCACCATGGCACAAGAAGCACTCTTTTCTTAGATGCTTATTTGACAAGCAGTGTTTAAAGAATTTATGGACACTGGCAGTGTCTTGATATTTTTGCTGAACAACAGGACAAACACATCATCCAAGGGTATTTCTCTTGAAGAGTGATATTTCCACCAAAAACAATTCTGAGCTGGTATTTAACTTTACAAGGTCTGAAATGCATTGTCAATTGTCCTTTCTTTTGAAGCACTGTTATATAGTATGTATTATCTTGGAGTCCACAACATCAGGTTACAATATCCATTATTCTTTTCATCTTCGAGACAAAGTGAGACACACAGTTGTGGATAAACGTGTCATAGGCTTGGGAGATCTTTCTAACTCTCAGTCTCATGACTGAGTTGCTTGCTAAAGAAGGTTAATTTGAGAATAACTTTTAGAAAGTTATTTTTCCGAAGAGGTATAAAATGGAACATTTTATAGAAGAGAAAAGAAGATACAAGGGACCTCAGCCATAAAAGCGAATAGGAATGCTTTTTCTAATAATAATAACCTCTACAAAATAATATCTGGGGAGAACAGCAATTGCCCCTAAATAACCTTGAAATGTAGGATATTTCTTCAGTGTAAAGGAGAACAACGTGTTTGTACAAAGAAGAACATCTGTCAAAGGCATGCATTGGCTGTAAAAGCTGGTCATATATAAAAGGTGGCAAAGCTAATAAACACTTACATGTGTTGAGATTCTCTCACAGAAGAAATAATAACGGTAAACTGTGAGACCTGACATGGGGAAAAGTATTCCTTTTCCATGTCCTTTTCAAATTTCCCCATGAAGAGCAATGCAATATCGTACCTTTAAACTAGAGGTGGCCAACTTAGGACGTGCATGCCAAAAGTGGCACAAGCAGCCTTCTGCATGTGGCACATGGCAGGTCAGGGGAGAGAACAGGTAGCACAGCAGCAGATAGAGCAGTGAACAGAAAGCAGAGCAAGAGATCAAACAGAGAGCACAAGGTGGGGAGCACAAAGCAGAGCAATGGATTAGGCTGGGGAAGGGGGTCAGAGTGGCACTCAGGGAGGGCATGTGGCTAATCATGGCATGCCTGCAACAAAGGTTGGTTTCCACTGCTCTCAAACCATGTTGGACAAGCCTTTCACGAAAGGAAATCACATTGCTTCAAAGAATGTATTTACAAATAGTAACAATAATGAAGTATTGATGGCTGGAACAGATGATAGCAGGTACAGATTCAATGAAAATATAGTATAAGAGTCAGGGGTGACTTTGACTAGGCACCTCCAATGGAGAGTAAAGGAAGCAAGAGCATTATTTCTACCAATACATGACTGACTGGCCAGGTCAGGCTCCTCCTGACCCTCCTGGGTAAGTGGTTTGTGCATATCCACATATCTGTTTCAGACTACTCAAGACCACTACTGCTCTTTCCACTCCCCCCACAACCTCCTTCCCCAAGTCCTGGCTAGCACAGCTAAACAAATGTACTGGTGTCATTCTACTTTACTTCTGGCCTAATTAAGGGAGAAATGAGAGAAGTGGAAAAAACCCTTGAAGTTCAATGAGCATTCCTGAGGTGATGTACTTTGTCTCTAGCTAAGGAAAGTAGCCACATACAGCTCATGGTTTGAGAGACTGGGTTTATATGAGGTATTTAAAGAGAACATCTTACATGCCTGAAGTATTTGACCACATAATATTCTAGTAGCAGATCTTCTGTAAGGTATTACACATAGACAAATATATATGAATGCATTTTTTTCACCCTTTTCTACACTGCTTTCTTCTAAATTCAGCCCTTTTCCTCATTTTCATTCCTGGTCCGCATACAGCCACAGAATAGTTCCTCCTGAGGCTGTTTTTAACTTGATTAATCATCTTCCTGCCCAGGTACCTCCCTACCCCCCACCCTTTTTCTGATGGGATCACCTCTTGAGAGAGAAGAATAGTTGCATTTCTGTGACCCTTCAAGTCTTGGCTATTTTTGCTGAGCTGCACATGTAACAATGTGCTGATACCCATTTCTGGTTACAGCAATGTCATGTGGACTCTGGCCCAGCAAGAACTGGACTAATATGAATTCATTTCACACAGGCTGCACATCCAGGTCCCCCAAGACTTATTTTGGCACAGTTGTTGGAGGCTGGATGGGTTGGAGCTGCTTATTGTCACGCGGAAATTCTGGATAATGGCCATAGCCAAAAAGAAGAAATCTGAGTGCTTTGTCAATAGGAAAAAAGAAGACTAAAGGATTTCAGCAGCTGTTGTGGACTGAATCGGGGTACATGTTTCAAGAGGAGTGTAGATTCTATCTTTCAAAGTATGTGTATACATGGGTTAAATTCAGCTACCAGGCAAAAAGGCCAGTAGGTATTCTGGGAAGGATGCTGACAGAGAAGGAGGAGCCTCCTTCCCCTAGAAAAGTGATAACTACAATTTGTGTCATCTTCTATGACAAAGAACTATGGAACCAAATAAGAACTTACTTCCACTTCTCGCCCCATATCCTAAATTCAGACTAGTTCCCCTAATTAGAAACACCTTAGAAATGTTTGTTTTTTTTCTCAACCTATGCCATTTCATTATTTCAATTTACATACCTAGCTACAAGGTACTTAAAATGGAGGGGAGTGCTGTTAAAAAGAATTTGCAAGTGTTATTCTGAAGGTATTCTTGCAGATTTAGTCCAGGCTTCCGAGTGGCAGCTCCAACCATGGTAATATCTTTCTTCCTTAGCTGTTTTTATAATTTAATTTTCTGTAATGATTCCCTCCATCTCCTCTGCAGAGTTGCATGGGAAAATACTGCCCTCCAGTGGAATTCGGAACAACAATTAGACAACTTTCAGTCTCCCAAGAACAGAATCTCTTACCCTAACCTAGGCCACGTAGGGGCAGCATAGAGGATGCAGTGGCTGGAGTCTAAAGAACTGCTGACACCCGGTTGTTCACTGTTAGCTGTGATTTTCTCACAACAGGGAAAAATGACTCTGCTTTTTCCAACCATTCTCCAAAACATAGTGATCATTCTTTAACCAAATTTAGTATAAGCATTAAAGACAAAACACATGCTGTTTGCTACATGTAACACACATTTGGAAAACCATGATTAACATCTAGTTCTGTCAAAGACCATTTTCGAGGGGGGAAAAAAAAATCACTGAAACAAAGCCAGTGGATAAGTAATAGAGGTAAGAGGAGTAACTGAACTATGCATACACCTATGATTGCTAGCTGGGGAGAAAGTGATTTATTTAAATATTTGCCTATTACCTTATAACTTCCCTCAGTGCTTGGAATCTAATGAACCATAGTCTCATTCAAAGTTCAGCAGTTATACATTTTGCAGGTACATTAGGGTTATTAGGTATGGCTAACGGAAAAGAAATGTTGAAAATCTATACAATATATTTTTAACTGATTCATCTGAGGGTTCCTTAGTCATTTACACTTTTACCAAATGTCTTTTTTTTTTCCCTCATACATTAGCTTGAAAAATCCACTATAACTCAAAACGTTAGACAGTCACAAATTTATACCAAAGGACTATAGTAGCTATCTTTGGGGAAAGGGACAGGGAAGGCTAAAGCAACATAAATTTATAATATATAGTATATACAGACATGGCAGAGTGCTCAAGGTGTCAAATAGAGGAATGGATTTGAGCCAGGACTGATTGCCAAAGGCCAGCTTCAAGTGACCCAGCTGTAAATGGATCCCTAGTTATTCAAGACAGGGAATCAATTGGAACTGGATGCTAGATGCTAAATCTCTTCCTTGTGTATGGCTACTTATAGAAACCTTTACCATACAACCTTTGCAAACCACCTAAGCTCAGGTGGATCATAGGAATAAACTTCAACAGAAGTTACACATAAACCAATTTAAGTGATCAGAAACTGGTTTAAACCTGTAACAGAATAGAAGTTCAGTGCATGTAAACCAGTTTCAAAATGACTGAAACTGGTTTAAGATAAGTCTGATACTACATTCAACCAGGTTTAACTGATTTAGGTCAAACCAGATTATGAAACTTCTGTCCCATACCCCTTCCTAGTTCAAGTTAAATCAGAGTCCCCCAGCATCCTGGCATGTTTTTCAGCCCTGGGCTGTGCTGTGCTGTGCTGTCTGCTTCAGAGAGCAGGGCTGCCCTGCCCCTCTGCTCCTTAGACAGAGCAGTGAAGTCTGGCTCACTGCCCACCCCCACCCTGCCCCCAGGCAAACCCTAGCTTGGATCTGGGTCCAGGGAAAAGGATTAAACTCCCCCTTCCCCAAGTACAGAGGTGCCCTGCCCTGCTTGTTTAATGTTGGCTCTGACTATGGACTACAAATCCCAGAAGCACCTGGAAACAAGAAGAGGAAGTGATAAGCAACCTTGCAGAGTCCTTCTACCATGATTGTGGACTGCAAATCCCAGAGACCTCAGAGGCAGTAAGAAGAGGAAGTGAACACACAGCCCATGCTGGCTATGTGCCAGAGAGCCATGCTGTAGTGCCTCCCCTGCTTTTGGCTTGAGCCACTGCAGGCACATGGCTGCATTTTCTGAATTACAAGTGAATGTCTTTTCATTTGCTTATTGGTTCAATCTTTGCACCTTAGACCACAGCAATAAAAATACAGCCCATGGGCCACATCCAGCCCTCCAAGCACTTTCATGTGACCCATAGTGCTCCCCCCACCACAACAAATTGCACTCTGCCCAGTCCTTATGCCCACGAGGGTGGGAGTGAAGAGCCCTTATGTACACCCCTCTCCCCCAAAAAATACCCTATTGCACCTCATTCCCACCCTCATGGACTGAAGGGCCTGGCCACCATGCAACTTCTGGGCAGGGCTGCTGCTGCTGCAGCCCCAAGGACCTGCTCTGCTTCCCTAGGCTCCTGCTCACTCCAGGAAGCAGGTAGGGAAGCAGCAGGGATAAGGCTGCAGCTGGGTGGAAGCACAGAGCATGGAGTTAGCAGCATGGCAAAGCCCATGCCCAGGGGGCAGCAGCAGAATGGAGCTCAGGTAGGTAGCGTATGGGTGTGAAGCAGGGTGGGGGGAGGGGTGTGAGGACCCTCCCACGGCACACAGCCCCAGCAGGCGCTGGCAGAGGACACAGCAGCAGGCAGGGGCACACAAGGCACTGGTGCCCAGTGCAGGAACCCAGTGGGGTGCAGCTCCAGCCAGCACTGCACATCATAGTAAGAAGTGCAGCCCCCCACTGGTCAGTCTTTTTTCACCAGCACTCCCCACACTCACACAGCACAAGAAGGAAGCCCCATGCGCTAGAGCCAGCACTTTCCCTGCCAGTTCCAGCGTGCAGGGCTTCCCTCCTGTGCTGCATGAATACAGGGAGCACTGATGATACAAACTGCCCAGCGGGGGGCTGCACTCCTCACCACAATGTGCAATGCTGGCCAGAGCAGTGCCCCAGTGGACACTAGAGCCCTGAGCACTCCCACCTGCTGCTGCGCCATAGGGGGAGTGTGGGGGGGTCTCTACACACCCTCACCCCTCCCTCATACCCCAGAAACCCCATAAACCCACACTCTGCCTCCACAACCCCCCACATATATACAACCCCTAACATATCCTATGCCCCCACACACACTGCCACATCCCCTCCACACCACACCCCCACACCACACCATACACCCTCACACACCTCCATAACATACAAAACTAAGAAATTATTTTTGAGCTATTATGCAATCCCCTCTATATACACTACACAAACACAAATCATGACAAAAATATTTTTGTAATTAAATTAAAATATGTTCTAATAGGTGTTTAACTTTTAGTGTATGACTTCATTTTTTTCTGGTTCTAAGAGGGCAAACCACCCCCCCCCCCGGAGTATTTCCGGAGGGTCAAGGGGAGGGACATCCAGTGGCAAAGGTTAGGGGTTGTGGGGGTGGGGCTTCCAGTCCCAAGATGGCAACCAGGGGGCAGGGCAACTGTCAAGGGGCAGGGCTACCCATGCAGCCCTGAACAGCTCACCAAAACTCATTAAGCAGCTCTCCACCCGAACTAAATTTCCTGCCCCTGGCTTAGACTAACCTGCAAAGCATAAATCAATTCAACCTCAGGCTTTTTCACTGTCTGTACTTAGCCCAAAAAATGCAATTTTTTTAAAAGAAATATCAACTTTAACAAACTTGTTAAGAACTCCAAGTGTATGGCCACTCAGTTTGTGCACGCAGTTAACATAATCATGAAAGCAATGATGATCCAAAAGAACCTAGATACTCTGCCGGGTTAGGTTTCTAACTCTCCCCAACAAAGATGATGTGTTGTGACATTTCTGGGGTTACACAGCGCCACAGCAAAAGCTGCCTGGGAACTCTGAGGTGCTGCAAGTATCTGCTATGGCTTTTATAGCAAAGGCTGTTGCTTTTCTGATCAGCTGTGCAGATGAGCCCCAGCTGAAAGGAGAAGCAACATTTTTTGAAGGAAAAGTTGGAATAAATAGTTAAGCAACTCATCCTTAATTCAGCAACCCACAGCAAATTAAGCAGATTGTGAAACACCCTGACAAATGATCTGGGTCCTCTGTAATGGCAAACCAACTGCATATAACTATATGTGCTACATATAGGATAGCATTTCTTTAAATTAATTTCTACCCACTCAATTCATGCAGCGACTCTACATTTGCTCTTCATCACCATAAATTATAAATTGAAAATATGCATGGTTCTCTTTCATACCCGACTGTGAAATTCAAGATTTTGCCCTCATAAATGTGCACACCATTTCCACTCAATTGGCCCTACAGGTGCAGAGAGTAAATTTTGGCCCTTTACTGAAGCCAAAACAGAATGACCTGAGGCCAATGCAATGTTTCGTCACAGAAATTAAAGATTGCAGAATATGAAGGGCCAAAGTGCATGCCTCTATGCTTACATAATAATTATTTATCTCAAAAGAAGCTCTGGTTTCTCCTCAAATGGAATCTGATGAAGTGGGTTGCTGCCTACAAGAGGTCACATTTTTGAAGGACTTAATTTCTAAGAGGCTGCCCTTTCCTACCTTCTGCCTGATTGTTTCAGATTAATGTAGATTACCACCTTCGTCTTCCAGTTCTTCAAAGAAGCAATCAATCACTTCTTTGGCTGGAACACAACAATTGTTCATTGGCACCAGCAGCATGAAGGAACAGTTCTGCTACATGCCACTTTGTTCTCTGGCTAACTCTAAGAAATCAGGCTAGATCAGAGCTTTGCAAGAGAGATGGGGCAGAAAGATGGGGCCAAGGAAGGGTAGACAGCTCCGTGTTGCCTCTACTTACAAGACAGTTACACTGCCCAGAGATTGCTGGAACCCAGTGTGCTCCAGTGGCATAATTTGTGCAACTTTACATCTGATGGCAAAGAAGGGAGGGGAGGAAAGGTGTCCCTGGAGTAGGTGTGTAGAGCCAGATATGCTAACTGGATAAAGATTTCCTCTCATTTCCCTACTTTTACCCCTCAGGTAAACTAAGTGACATAGGACCAGCAAATGAGCTCAGTTTGATGCAGAAGCTTATGTAGCACATTAAGTAATTCAGATGTTTCAGACCCCCAAGCAGTACTCATTATTCAAGAAAATAAGTTGTTTTTGGCATGAGGAAAAAATCTATCTAGGAACTTCCATGCTGTAGAAGATGGGTGGGTGAAATACAGCCCATGGGTTAGATCCAGCCCACCAAGGGATTCTATCCAGCCTACAGTGAATCCCTTGGCCCCACCCAGCCCAGCCACAGGGGGCAGCCCAAGCCATGGCACAGGCAGCTGATGCACCCACCATCAGGGTGCCAGATAGAGCAGGCAAGCAGAGTCTACATGGAGACTGGCCTGGGACCCCTGCAGGCAGGGTGTGCTTGGCCAGGTGGATGGGATAAGGTCAAGAGCAGGCAGAGAATGGCATCCAGGAGCAGGATAGGCAGACAGGGCCAGTATTATAGGGCAGTGATAGTGTAGAGCCAGTGCCCAAGGCAAAGCTGCAATCTGTTCCCACACATCCCTGCCCAAGAAATCTGCGTCCATTGCACAGATGTGCAGGGAATGGATCATGGTTCTGACCTGGGCTTCAGCTCCATGCTGTCACCACCCTTCAGTCCGAGCCCTGCCCACCCGTCCCAGTCCCAGACACTGCTCCCTGCAGCACCATCCCATCCAGCTGGCTGAATGTTCCCTGTCCATGGGGGTCCTGGGTCAGTCTCCATGAAGACCCCGGCAGCCTGCTCTGTCTGGCACCCCCAGTGTGAGTGCAGGGCAGACAGGCCCAGGGCCAGATGGGATCAATTTTGCACCCCTGCCCCACTGCACCAGGTCAGCAAACCCCCACTCCACTTCCCCCTGGCCCATTAACAGCTCACCAAAACTCCTTAAGTGGCTCTCCAACCCAAATAATTGCCCACCCCTGTTGTAGAATATGGTTTCCCCATAAACCTGTAGCAAAGATTCCTTTCAATGTAAAGCAATGTGACATTTCTCTACGTTGTCATACAGCATGAACAAACTGGGTAATACCACATATACATTACCTGTTATGAACAAAATATAAAAAAGGAATCATCCCCATAGGGCATATATTTCCTCACTATAGCTAAGAATTAGCAAACCTGTTGATATTTAAGAAAAAAAGAAAATTCACTCCTTCAGTAAGCTCCCATGTGGCTTTCCTTTGCATCTTATGTCAACATAGCTTTGCAACTTTTCAGGATGTGGTAATTATGACAGAACAAAACCAGTGTGTTGGCCAAAATAAAACCATTCCCTTGTTTTGGATATAGCAAAATATTTTACTTTTATGACCATCATTTGCCTTCAGATTATGAAAATCCTCCATTTACCTTAAAGATACTGTGTATGAGAGCCATCCCTGCATTCTGTTTCTACATCAGAAGAGAGCCACTGATTTCAACTAAAGATAAATGGTGGTTTGAATGGAACTACACAGTCATATAATAACTAAAGCAACCCAGGGGTGTACAAGGTCCACAGCATGCCAGCTGGGGTGAAGATGGTGAAGCAGTGTTCCAGCTAGGATGGACCGCTCATACAGAATGTGTGTAGGCATTGGTTAGATCAGGCTAAACTGTTCCTGATCTAACTTACTTCACCTCCTCGGGTGACCTAGGTTATATCAAGCCAGCCATATTTTTGCCTAGTCTAGCCCAGAATGTCTCTGCAGATCAGCACTTAGGTTGACCTAACCCTAGTTAGACAAACTAAGGAGGTAAACTAAGCTAGATTGGGAACATGTCAGCCCAATTTAACAAACAGCTATACATGTTTGCAGCACTGGCCCAGGGTTGAACTCTTCCAACCTCCTCTCTGACCAGAGTGTTTTAGCCTGTTGACCCCCTCCCCCACTACACACACCCAGATGAGTTAGGTCAATCAAAGTGTAATGTCTGCATGTACCCTCTATGAACATAAGCAAAACAAATTCTGAAGTGAACTGAATTCATTCCAAACCATGCAACATTTTCATTCTCATTTATTTTAATTACAATAGCATCCTCCCAAGCTCCAACCAGATTTGTTCTAGGTATGTATAATCTCCTTGGATCAGTGTCAGACTTTGTTTTCAAACACACTCCCTATCCATTTTCTAAGAAAAAATGGAAATTACTCCCTGTCCCAGAAGAAAGAGGTATTTCAATCTAGCCAGCACTTAGCATTGGGAGGTTTAAACTGCCAGCCAAAAGGGTCTAATTAGACATCAGCAAAACAAAACAGGACCACTTCAGGGAATAACACACAGGAGTTCTGGTATTTGTCCTACATTTGAGGAAGGCTGGGATTTGCAAAGTAGCCTACGGCAATTCAGCAACCAACCCCCACCCTGAGCTGCAATGGAATTTGCAAGACTACTTCACGTAGACTCTCTTGAAAATCCCTCCCAAGAAGACCTACTGATCTATAAATATTTGGAGTAGGTATCAAAACTTAAAGAAAAGCAGCTGTCCTGGGCTTGTTTGTGTAGAAGGGAGAGAGAGGTATAGTTGCCTGAACAGAGACAATAGGACTGCAGTCCACAAACTGATGTATATTATTTGCCTTTCTGGAAAGCAAAGTTTGCAGAATATATTAAGAGTCATTAAACAGCAGCACAACTGAGTTTGTATTTTTATCACTAGTCACCATGTTGATATGTAACATCTTAGAGTATTCCTAGAAACTTAGGAAAATAAGCTACTCTCTGATACCAACTTAGTAACAACAGTAACAACTGGTGAATGCTGACTACTGGGAGAGATTGTTCTATGCTATATGATGGAGATGCACAAACTACCCTGTAAATCCACACTACTTCAAAAGATTTGAATGAAAGTGATTTTCCAGAGTGGAAACCCAATTTATACTCTATTTTTAATGCCATCAGTTCTATACTTCCTACCTGGCTAGTTTTTGTGTTTGCATACAATAATTGACTTTATAAACCATCATTATTTACTCATTTCCCAGGTGAGATAGTGCAGTGGCATATGAACTGTGACAGTCTTCTAACTACAGTTTAGTACTATAACTCAGTGACTAGTAAAAGAGAATAAAAGAATGTAATCCAGGAATTTGAAAGTTCAATATATACATAAAAAATTAAGCTATTTGGCATGAGGCTAAGAAAATGTCAAGGGTTATGCAGCTAGACTTCAGGCTTCATATTCAAAGGCACGCCCATTTCCCTGCGGCAAAGGAATTGGAGATTTCAAGGCCTCTTCTGAACTTAGTAAAATTCTAAACTGAGGTGCTCCAAAACTATGTGAAATAACTAGAGCAATACCTACAGAAAGCAACTCAGGGTTAAAGGCTCAGTCTTCCAAAACCCTTATACACCTGGTTCAATTGATGATCAATGGGATCCCCACAATAGTCACATCCCATATTCTTGCTTCCTTCAAGTTTCTCTTCTTAAACCACTGCTAGTGGTTTTCCCTCCCTGCCAGTGACTGAGCACATTGGTGGTGCATTCTGGACAATTTTGAACTGCCTCTGTTTCTGGAGTATGTAGTCTGCAGTTGAGCATAGCTGCATACGTTCCAGGGGGGTAGCACATTTCACAGGTGTTTAAAAGAGAAGCTAAGAATTCCTTAAAGTCTGGCCAAAGCCATTAAAATGGGAGAGACATCAAGCAAAGGACAACATCCAAATTCCACAGGAAACGTTTTTCCTAGTTCTTATGTAACTAGCAACAATAAAAAGGACAAACGAGCTACCCTCTGCTAATTTTCTAAGAGCCAAGAAGCTTTACCATTAACCACTCTGCTTACTATGTCTGTCCTGTTATTACTGGGGTCATGGCTTTCAGTGGTTGTCATTAAGCCTGTTACTGCACAATTTAATCAGAGGTGCTTAAGCAACATACTCAAAGCAGAATCTCAGAATCAACATATGAGAGTGTATTACATAATAGCTTCATGGCATTAAACTCCTAAATTCCCATCACTAATGTTTGCTAAGTTATTTTTCTGAGTAGTCTAATTACTTTGAAATATCCTAGAGAAAACCAATCCCAGACTCTATCCAGTCACGAATCTTTGCTAAGAGTAATAATCATGTATCTGCTCCACTTAAACTAATGAGAGTAATAACTTTTAATTATTGTTTACCAAAAGCCTTTATAAAAATAAAGCAGTAAAGTAATTGCTGGTTCAAATAAATAAAATGGCACTGTCATATTGAAGCACTCTTATCTGGTTCTTGTCAACAATGAAGGAAATGACATCAAGTTAAATGTGCATTTTGAAAACTACATCGAAAAACAAGTTTATTTAGTTCTTTCTCTTGGTTACAAAAAAATTAAAAATAAATTAATTGACCCTCTGCTCATAGATGCTTTTTCAGTTGAAAGATGCTTTTTAAGAAGTGAAAGAGTATTTTCTATTGCATGGTGAATAAGCACAAAAAATGAGAGAAGAAGAAAAAACAAAGATCTTGAAGATATTTTTATGCCGGAAAACAAAAATATGAAACAAACAAGCAAACATATGAACCAACCTGACTTTGTTTGGAAAGTTTCCTTTCTAAAATTATTTTTAAATAATCACTGAACTTTATGTTCCAAGCACTTGTACAGTTACTTTTTCTATGAAGCCCCCTTTTTGGGCAGGAAAAGTTTGCCATGAAAACATTTCAGCCACCTCTATTAACAAAGAATACTAATTGGAAACACATTTAACCTTTCCATGGCAGGAAAGACATTAATATTATAAATCATATGGTTCACTAGCCAGGTTAATGGAATTAAATGCGTTTGTATATAACATCTTTCATAGTCAAACTATCCTACATGGCTCATGCAGCCACTACAATAGTGCTCTACAAGATTGTCTGAGTAGCACGTTTGACTAGCCATTGGCAGAAGGTCCAATAAGCCAAATCCAGAAGATCTTCTAGCATCAAAGAAGAAACACCAGACAGGAAGCTATCACTAAGAAGACAATATGTAGTCTCTCTTTAGCATATGCACTATTCAAATTCTATATCCAAACTAAGGTTACAGTTTGCAATATAATGATCTGGGGTTAAAAGAGAATCTTAACATGGCTTAGATTGAAAACCTCTCTCAGGAAGGATTTAAAGGCTCCTTTTTCAGCACTACAGAATTTTTTTCCCCAGACACAAGAACATTAGAAGGTTATTTGACACAATACTGTTAAAATACAAGGTACAATTATCAAACCAACACTCATTATTTAAGCAAGACCTCCCATCATACAACATAACGAGAATAATGCTTGGTATTTGTAGACCTTCAGAGTGCTGCTTTCTGACCTTCTGTTACTCGCTATTCAGGGTTTAGTGCATAACACTTCACTCAGCACCTATTCCATCTTCAAAGCATTTGCAAACAGTATTATTTTTTTAAATAAATAAATAGGGCAAAAGGAACATGATCAGGATCAGAATGTTTTCACATGGATACAAAAGCAAAAACTTCCACCAGCAGGACAGTGGGTAAGAATATTCAGGAGAGAAACAGCATGCACATCTAGGAGAGGGTTGTTCAACCTCCGGGGGCTACATACCCCTTGGGCCATGCCAGCAGGGGCCACATACCTTGTGGGCTGCACCAGGGTGAGCAACAGCTCCCTGGGGACACATGCCTCACAGACACTGGCCCCTTGCTGCAAAGTTCGTCCATGACCCCCGCTAGTGTACTTTGTCCTCATAAGCTCCCTTCCCCCATCCCGCCACCGCTGCACTGTGCCCTGAAACCACACACCCATGTAGATACCCCCATGACCTCCCCACCCCATACTATGCACCCCAAGCTCACCCTCAGCTCCTCATGCTGCTGTACAACCCCACTCTCTGAGGCAGGGGCAGGGAGTAGCAGCCAGAGGAAGGCAAAAGAGCTCAGAGATTCAGGTTGCTATCGCAGCCAGAACAATCAGTGGGGTAGCAGCTAGCAGGAACCTGGGGGCTTTAATTTAACTCTTTGTGGGCCACATGCAAGCTGCAGGCCACCAGTCAGACAGCCCTGATCTAAGACAGTGCTATATAAGAAGCACAGTGAACTGACCTGCACTTGTGAAGGATGTGTGTGGCAAACTTACTGATTCAACCCGGCACATCCTGGGCTTGGAAAATCTTCATTTTGTGGCGCAGGGGGCTCAGACCTTGGGGCTGCTCACCTGCCCCTGGGTCTGTATCTCCTGGCTGGGGGCCCAGAAATGGTGCATGGAGCCCAGGCCTGGGAGCTGCTAGAGGCAGCTTAGGTCTGTAACCCCAGCAGATGGCCAAGAGCACAGTGCAGAGATCACTGCATGGAGGGTCAAATTGCTGACCAGGACTCTGGGAGCTGTTTCAAGGCAGCTCAGATCCCCAACCCCTGGCATGCAGGCAGGCTGCCAAAGCAGCAGCACCTCCCAGCGGGCCCAGGAGCTGGTAGAGCCCCGGTATCACATGAGGCAGCCTGGCCCTCTAACCCCTGCCATAATGAGCGAGCCAGATGGTGTACGAGTTGGTACACAGGGCTGTGAGCAGGCCTCAGGATGGGAGAGCCCCAGGCAGCAGCCAGCCACCATGCCAGGAAAGGTGCCCATCCCACAGAGCCGGAGCAGCCCTGCATCACCAGGGGGTCACGAGTGTTGGCAACAAGGGTGTCCCACAGAGGAGGGAGCCATCAGGGGCCCCTGTGAGGTAAAGGGTCCTGTCCCAGCCCACAAAGGGCTGGAGGGGCCTGGAGCGTCGTCCCATTTTCCCCTGGCAGAGCTGCAGCCAGGCTTCCCCTCATTGAATGGGAAGATCCTACCATAGTAGCACCTTCAACACCCGGAAGGGTGAGGGGGCGCCTCATATTTTGTCATTTGCACCATATATTTTGTCAGTTGAGGTTTCACTGTTATGTGAGTACAAGTGTGTTTTATCTTTGATTTCCACTGCATACATGACAATGTTCTTTCATGGACTGTAAATAGTTACTTGTGTTTATTCCTGTTGGTGTGCTGTATTTACCTGTGTCTGCTTATACTTACCAGTTCCAGATCCTTTACTTATCTGTGTGGGTTGAAGCTCTATAGGAGGTATAAGTCATATATATAATATAGTCCTGTATCATTGAATAAATTATTACTTATCTGTGGATGTGTGTGTGTGTGTGTATATAACTGTATTTTATTAATCAATAAACCTGTATATAGTTAAGCAGCTGGGTCCTGGCCTGACTCTATAGGGAGCTGAGGAGAAACTGTGTGCGGTTGGCAGTTCTCTCCCACAGCACCTCTGCCTGCTGACAATCCCCTTCAATTCAGAGAAGGAGTGTATAGACCCTGTGTACGCCCAGGCTATATGTGTTTTGTTCCAGTTCCCACTTCTTAATATTATAAAAAGAAACCATCACAGCCCTGGTCAAGATTTGCTTGCGGGACTCTTACTAGGCTGCTATGTCTCAAGTCTAGAACTACAGACCCATTTACCTCCTGAGTATAAGCAGAATCTAGTTACAGTAAAAGCTTTGTTATCCGAAACCCATGGGGAATGGAGGGTGCCAGATTACAAAATATGCTGGATAACTGAGCAGCCCAAACAGGCATCTTTGCCTCCCCATATAGTCCCAGCCTTTATACCTCCAAGTTTTTCCTGGCACAGGAGCTCAGCAGGGAGATGTTCTTCCCCTGCTGGCTTGTGAGAAACTAAACTGCCGCCTCCAGATCTGAGAGCAGGGCATTAAATGGCCACCTTCATTAGTACCTGTCCTGCCACATACATAACTCCTTGTGTGGGCATGAGGGAGGCCTGCCAGGTTTCAAGCAGAGTGGTGCAGGGGTTTCTGTGAAACTGCACCTCAAACTGCTGAAAGCAAAACTCATGTCACTTGTGTGTGTTAAGGGGTGTAGGTTGTAGCCGTGTTGGTCTAAGGACATCGCCCAGACAAGGTTCTTAGGGTCAATCTGATATCTTTTATTAAACCAACTGAGTAGTTAGAGAAATTCTTCTGTGCAGGCTTTCGGGTTTAAAAACGCTTTGTCAGGCTGAGGAAGCATCTAGTTGGTATGTGTGTGCTCTTCCTGGATGGAAGGAATAGCAAAGAAGCCAGAGACTGGCATGCAACGAAGGCAAGAAAGCCAGTCAGTGAAAATGTAAATTGAAGCATCAAGGGGTGAGACACGGGGGGGAGGGGCGCGCGAGTGAAAGGCGATGTAGCAGGAAAAAGTGGAGAGGTACCTGCTACCTGGGGAGTTAGATGTCAAGTAGGTTGTAGTGTGTCATAAATCCAATGTCTATCTAGGAGGTTGATGAAATGTAGTTCATAGGCCCATCTGTGAAAAGTGGTGTATAAATTCAAACAAGCACCGAACCTCACTAACCTCATCACCAGAAGCCAACTTCCTACAGCCCAAAACACACTGAATGGATCCAAACCATGCCATGACAAGAAATGCAAAACCTGCCAACATGTCCCAGTACCTCTACTAACTGTGCACCAGGCTCTATGACAGACAAGAATACCCAACTACCTGTGGGGGAACATTTCTCACAAGAAAACCACTCTGTCTCCAGTCTCTCAGTCCTGATTCTCAAAGGGAATTTACAAACCACTTTTCACAGATGAGCCTATGAACTTTTCTTCATCAACCTCCTAGATAGAGAAACTCATGGACTCAATATAGACACTGGATTTATGAGACACTACAACCTGCCTAACATCTGACTCCCCAGGTACCTCTCTATGTTTACCTGCTACATCTCCCTTTCCTCCTACCCCAGCCTCTCTCTCACCCCCTGATGCCTCCATTTCCACTGACTGGCTTTCTTGCCTGCATTGCATGCCAGCCTCTGGCTTCTTTACCATTCCTTCCATCCAAGAAGAGCACACATACACCAACTAGACACTACCTCAGCCTGATGAAGGTTTTAAACCTGAAAGCCCATGCCTTGCTCATGACATCCCAGGCAGCTAAGCTAAGCTCACCTGGAGCCTCACAACTCCACTGTAAGGAGCAAGCCTCAGGCCTCTCAAAAATCTTAGGGGTGCGGACCTTCCTCCACCAGAACTGTGCATGTGTGTGGTGGCTGGAGGTTATAAGGCACCTCCTACCTGCCTTTCACCAGGGAGGTCCTCAGTCCTGGCATTTCCTGGGGCTGCCATGCTATCAACAGTCTCACCAGGCCTCCCAACCCTGGCAGGGTGCAGTTTTAGGTCATGCCCAGGACCTGGGGCCTCTTCCTTCCCCATATCCCCAGCTCATACCTCCAAGTTCATCCTGGCATGGGAGCTCAGCAGGGAGATGTTCTTCCTCTGCTGCCTGGTGATGCAGTGAGTGCCACCTCCAGCTCTAAGAGCAGGGCATTAAATGGTTTAAACAAACAAAAACAAACAGAAATAGGTATGGATGGAGTGAGGAGGGTGGCACTCACTTCATCTGCAAGTGGAGCTTGGGGAACCCCAGCAGCAGGAGGTTCACCTTCAGGAACATCAGCTGCTCCACCAAACCAGGATCCAAGGAGGCATGATGGGGTGTCACAACATCCCTAGCAATGCTAAACACCCTCTCGCTTTGAACACTGGTCAGTGGACAGGACAGGTGTTCCTAGGCAACTGTGGCCAGATCCTGCCACATCTGGCTGCTGGTTGCCTAATAGGCCAAGGGGTCGCAGTCTAGCAGCTCCACGTTCTTGGTGAGATAGGTAGCCACCAAGGCCTTGGCACTACCAGCCTGATGCTGGGAACTGGTGCCTCTGAACCTCACCATTGAAGCCATACACTTGGTACACATCAACACCTGTCATGGAGAAGACTGGCTGCTGCTGGAAGTGCTGGCAGAGGAAAATGGATCCCCCTCTTCCACATCCCCCACCTGTGTCCTTTGCCTCCTAGACTCTGTTCACCAGCACCTCCATCCAGTGATCCAGGGTTTTGCTAGCACACACACTCCCCTTCACCCTTGGGTCGCACATGGTTGCCAGCACATGGACTGTGCTGGACCACAGCAGATCCAGCTGTTTCTTGATGCCCTCCCTCAGCCATTTCACCAGTGCCTGCACCTCTAGTGACAGTGGCTTGCCCCAGCCAAGAATATCAATCCCCTGGAATTTCTCCATTTGGTTCTCAAGTTTCCTCACTATGGGGATCACCTGGCTAAGGAGGGCATTGCCAGCACTGACAGTCTTTGTGGCCTTGAGGAATGGCTTGAGGACCTTCAAGATCTGGGAGATGGTATCCCACTCTGTTTTGTTAAGGGGGCGCTGATCCCAATCTCTCCTAGCAAGGCCATCTCATGGATGGCCTTCTGGTGCTCCACCAGCCTTTCCAGCATGAGGTATGTGGAGTTCCACCAAGTCTCCACATCCTGGATCATTTTGTGCTGCAAGATGCTCAGCTCTGCCTGTTTCTTCTGCAGCATCTTGTCCCCCTTGATGCTCTGGTGGAAGTAGCCCACCACCTTCCTGCATTTTGAAATGAGCTTGCTGGTGGTGCTGGCACCATCACCGGCAGTCCTGTCCCCCTCCAAGGTGTCCCTGATTATGAGGTGAAACAAAGTTGGCATCATGGACTGCCTTGACCATCTTGGCCCCATTCCTGGTGACCATGAACCCGTGGGTGAGCTCACGCTGCCCAACAAGCCACCCCTGCACCATGTAGTTCATGGCCTCCATGATCTCCGTTGCTGTGTGGGACTCATCCATCACCTTGGCTTGAAGGAGAGCCCACCGACAGCCTGACTGATAGCACCAGTGCCCTGTGAGGGAGAGGTAGGCATGATCTCCACCCTGGTTGCTCCAGATATCCAAGGTGAAGTGTAAGGCCACCTGTGGACCTGCCTTGTACAGCTCCACCCTCAAGTACTCCTTACGTGTCTCATACAGGGAGGCCACTACCATCCTGATGAAGGTGGTGCACATGGGCACTTGGTAGGATGGGGCCACAAGCGCTATGAGCCACCTAAACCCTGGCCGCTCAACTGAGGAGAAGGGCTGGCCATCCAGAGCAAGCATCTCCCTGATGCTCTGGGTGATCTTGCTCGCCTTTGCAATGTATCCCCCTGTGTTCCTGTCTTTTCCCCACTCTTCCAGGGTGACCTGCCTCTGCTTCAGGAGTACAGGGGCTTTAGAGCAAGAGGGGGACTTCTTTTTGGGCATGCTTGCACTGTGCCAGGCTGAGAAGGAACGAGGGCAAGGGGGTGGTGCTTCCAAGATGCATCAGCATCCTTGTGGTGCTGTAATGTGTCGTCTCCTTGCCCCAGCTGGTCTTATATTGGCAGTGCAGGCAGATAACATACCTGGGATCATCTGCCACCTCAAACTGATCCCACACCACACTACCCCCTCGCTTTTGGGGTGCAGGTGTGGATCCTGCCTGTTCCCCCTCCTCAGCAGGCAGAGGCACAACAACAACAGGAGGAGCTGACTCAGCTGAGCCACTTGCCTCTACAACCCCAATGTCAACCTCCTCTGCACTGCCTTCTAGGGAAGGAGACCTGGCTCTAGGGAAATTTGTAGGGGAGTGGAGCACAAGCTCAGATTCCTCCTCGGTCCCCAGAATTTCTTTTGTTAGGATGCTCAGGTCCCCTACTTCCAGATCCAGATCCTCCTCTAGCACCGGAAGGCTCAGGCTAGGAACTGAAATGGGAGTGGAGAAGACTGTCATGCTGGTGCTGCTTGTCATGCTGGTGGTGCTGGGGGTTATTATTATAGCTGGTATTATTGGAGGGGGTGCAGATGCAGGCACTGGTCCCACCTCTTTGCTGCCATCAGCACCAGAAGCCTCATGCCTGCTAGTGCTAGAGAAGAGGCTGCATCTATGTTGGGGGCAGGGGAAACTTACAGCTCTCCCTCTGCCCCCTTTCCCTCCCTGACTGGAAGACCTGGCACCTGTCTTTCCAGCATGCTTCATATTTTGTGTGCTGGGAAAAAAAATATGCGTCTGTGTGAGTGTGTGTGTAATAAATGTATGTGTATTGAGTGCTTTCCTGCAGTGCACTGTGGTGAGTCACTGCCAGGCAAAGCACTGCTTTCTTTTTGTTGGTGGGGGAAAAATAAGAACAAATAACAGGATTTTTGGGGAAGGGTAGGCAAGGGTAAATTAATAGGAAAGGACTGGCAATGGCTACAACTTGGTAGCAAGGCACTACCAAGCTGCAAGCTTACAGATGCTGTTCTCAGTCTCTGCTGCTCCTGCTGCAGACACAGACAGATGCAGCTGCAAAATGGCAGAGACTCAGTTCACAAACAGAATTTTCTGGTGCTTCTCTGTCCCTCCCCCAGAGCACTGGGATTGGACGGGACCTCAGGGACAGATCATTGTCACTGGCCAGCTACAGATGTCAATATCAGAGCAGTGTTTTCCTCCCCTCCTTCCCCTCCCTCTTAGTTTCTCTTTACCTGCAAGCCCACCTCCGAAACAGCTCAAAACATCTGAAATGTTTCAGAAACATCTGAATAGTTTCAAAACATTCCTGAATTGTTTTGGATGGGCCGTTTCATTTCGGAACTGTTTTGGAGCCTTGCGTTTAATTTCAGATTTGGTGTCTCGGCTGCTGAAATATCCAAATCTAAAACAAAACACCTGCCAAAATTTTGCACAGCCCTTGTTATTGCCTCTGGTTTCAGATACCTAGGCATGCTATTAAGGTATAGACCCCATCTTAAAAGTTGACACCTCATAGCCCAAGCATAGGCCTTGAAATTAATGGTGTTTAAGTAGCTTTAGCACACCTTTCCCAGAGCTCGCTGTGGGTGCTCTAGTTTATGGTTTACTTCTCCATTGAAGCAAACAACAATGGCTCGGCAAAAGGTTCCAGAACAAGCATTTACTTTAGAGAGGAGAATAAATAAAACCTAGGAAAAATAATAAAACATCTATCTGCTATCCTCTGCTTCAGTTTCACCACCAGTCAAGTATTCTTTCGGACCCAGATGCTGGTCACTAGTATCCCCATCATCCCTCTCCCCATAATGAAGGACAGAACACCCTTCCTTTTATTACTTTCTGCCCTGATGCTTGGTAAAGCAGTCAGAGTTTGAAAAGCTGGGTTAAGTGGTCTGAAACTATAAACCTATACTGTTAAATGACTGAACTGCAAAAATGTAGGGTTCCCTTGTTATAGATCAACCACATGTTTTTCTTCCCCAAAAGACATTTCCCAAAGAATATTCCAAAATTATGGTCATAGAAATTTGTCAGGGATTCTAAAAAGCTCTTGATTTTACCAGGTTCACCCCTTTCCTTCAGCAATTTCTAACCTTTCACACAAGCAAGGTTTGTACACACATTTAGACAACTGCTTTGTACCAATACCTGCTTCTGCATACAGATAAGGCAAGGGCCATTATTATTTGCTAAAAACGTTTTGATGTTCCTGAATGAGAAGAATTAAACTTTTAAACCATGGCAACAGAAACAAAATTATAAGAATTAAATTAACCGTCATTCAACCTAAAAATAAGTATAAATAGTCTTAGTTGGAAATCCCTGTAAAACTCCACAGGGTACCCAGTTATTGTTAAAACTCCATTTCAAAATTTGTAATGCAAGTTTGCTCAAAGTCTCTGCAAAAAAAAAAAAAAAAAAATCATACCCCCCCTAAAACCAATCTACCCACCTCTAAAAATTCTTTAAATAATCTTTTTACAAAGGAAATTTTAGCCAGTTATAGCCATTTCCATGAGTTAATTAATGGCCAAAGCACTAAATAACACTAAAACATAAGCATTACTAAATGAACAGACTCTTGTTGAAAAGACCTCAGTAACTGATTCCCAGAAGAAAATATTATCATTTTCTTATCTATGGGCCCTGTCTTCCTGTGGCAAAAAGGTTCTACACCTTTCCTGATGAGCTGAAGGATTTGAGAGCTTTAAAATTTAAAATGCAGACAGAGGCTTCTTCATAAATCTCTCTTCTGAGTTCACTTCAGGTTAGTGAAAACTGGGAACATGAAGATCTTTCCATCCCTGAGAAAACAGCTAATCTCACGGGAAAGGTTGTAGTGTGGGATTGTATGTGCTCCAGGCTTTCATTATCCAAGAACTTTAATGACTAACTTCCGAAGCTGCTGCTTATAATCACTTGCCAAACTTCACTATGATGACTCCTACCTTAATATTTGGATCTTACTGAAGTTATAAATGATAGTTACCAAAAATGTATTAAATGCTACCAAGTGACTAGTTTAAATCACTTAGTGTTCATATACTAAACTTCACCAGTGTAACACTATAACATACTCTTAGTTAAACTATCAGATAAGACCTAACATAAGTAGAATAGGATTAAGAAGTTAATACAGTTACAGACTGACAATAGTACTATTGGAAAAAACCTAGACAGAGACATGGGTTAACAGAGCAACTCCAAGTCATAGCTAGGATTTAGATGTAAATTGACCTGCAGTTCAGAGATGTGTGCAGTCAGCATTTCAGTTCCTGTCTAATTAGAATCATGACAGATCATTTTTTGGAAAGTGAATAGAACAGTTTCACCCACAAAGTGTACCAAATCCATTGTGCAAACAAAAGCCCCTGTTCTGAGCTGCTGAAGCAATCTAATGCACAATGGTTGACAGCAGGCTTACAAGGCACAAGGGTACACTTAAGAGTTTAAAATATGTAATGCAGTTAGCTTGGAGTTTTGTTTATATTTCCTTCTCTACCAAGTAGTTTTAGGCCAGCCCTTTTCTGGACCCACAGCACTCAATGTAATATGCTAGAAAGAGTAAAACTCTGTATCCAGTGTTTCTGATCAGCACTGAAGGGAAGGTGAATCTGAAATAACTCGCTCCAGATTTTAAAAGACTAACAAACAGCTGGAGGTGACATCTACATTATAAGCAGTATAGCTGCATCTGCATAGCACTTTGGTCAGACTAATAAGTCCTACTGAGTGGCAAGACCAATTAATCACCCCCTTGTTCTAATTAGTCCACTACAGACACTGACAGGGTGCAGCTGCATGGCTTTTGCCTTAGGAGGCAGCCAGCCTAGTAAATTTTAACTATTGGAACATTTGAAATATTCATTTTCATAACAAATTACTTTAAGAAGTTAACTAACTCAATTCCTCCTGTTCAGGACTTTTCTTGTGGGCATTGTTTTAAAAGACTGAAGATATTTTGTTTGGCCATGAGCCATTCAATGTAACAGCAAACCAAACATTTCTTTCCTTGCAATAGATAGCATTTTTTGTTATGCAACATGGTTGCTCTGTCCTGTGTAGTCAAATACAAGCTCTACCAGTCAGTTTATAGGCTGAAATATATTGGATCACTGAAGCAGAAAGAACCTAGGAACACCCTTTCTGCAGATTAACAGTAGCATTTCTTTGGGTGTATTTAAAAATCTTATAGAAGTCATAAGAGTCTGGAGCACAATTTGATACCACTAATTTTCTTCAAAACAAGGTTTGTAGACTAGTCAAATTGCCAGATAAGTTTATTTAAAGAAATGTCTCGGTTTCTGCAATGTTTTCAGCTTTCGATAATGTTTTGCCAATCTGCATTCCTACTTATTTTCCTTTCTATTATCTTGGATAAATGTAATTATCAGTCTACCACCTCTGAACTTTAAGGTTGATTCCTATGTTTTTGACCCTTTGCTAGATGCTTGGATTTATCGTCTTGTTCAGTATCATGCTAGGTCATGTTCTACTCAAAGAATATGATTTCACCTGAATTTTGTTAGCTATTGTCCCTGTGTGATACAATGTTTGGGTCATTTGAGTGAAAAGTTAAGTAGCAAGAGACTTTTTTCAAAGCAAAGGAATTAAACCAACACTGATCCCTCCCAAAGGCAGGTAAGCATTGTTTCTGGTATTACTGCTACCTTTTCTTGTAAACTGTTTTTTAATAAATGCTACAATTCCTCATGAGTTCTGCAGTTGCAGACTTCATCTCCTCTTAACATCTGAACAAACAATATCAAGTGTTTCCCTGTATTAGGATGCAAGTATAACAGCAGTACCTGAGTTTTGCTGAAGTCCTTCTGCCACTGCAGATTTATTTCCCAGTGTGCAATCATTAGGATTGGCTGCATGAATATTTAGATCTGTCAAGTCTAAATTCCCCTTCATAAAGTTCCATTTATGAGTCATTGGATCATGGGGCATTCAGTAACTCTTTGCAGGTCTGATGGTGAATCATACACCACAATTTTATGGGAATAGATTTTTCTTCACTGAAGATTTTTTTTCTCTTGACAACACACCTTTGTAGATTTATTACTAGTAAAAGGTTACTTTTCAGGATACTGTACTAAATGCTCATAATTATAGTCAGCAGTGTTATACAGTAGTATGTTCTTTATGTCAGTAGTGCGTACCTATTCAAAGTAGTCATGAAGATCTGCATATGTAGGGTGGGACTATGCATTTTCCCAACCCAGACATAGATGTACTTTTATTTATTATCACTAGTATGCCATAAATACAATAAAGCCATATATCTTTTTCTTGGGGCAGTACTTCTCTAGTACTAGTCATCTCTCCAGTCAACTGAGGGAAACATTAGTAATTTTAATGCATATGCAATAATAGTACACAAATTACTGTCTGTACTGTGCAGTCATGTTGTGCTCCTCATATCCACTCTGATTTACAATTCAACAGAAGGTTCTCAGTGCTACAGCAATTGCTACCAAAACTGGCAGAAGTTTGCCCAGATAATTAATCATACCTTGCACATGTTGGACATCTCTCTTGTTGTTAGTTCTGGGCATATTTATCTCAGCTGGCAATTTATTCATGTCAGGCTGTAACCCAACAGCAGATAGTCTGTCTCTTGACAATGTGATTTTGCTTCCAGAGAACTGGCAATTTTCCCTGCTTAATTTTAATTCAGACTGCTGAATTATCTGAAGCCCTTATATAAACCTATCATGTCCTCACTTGCACCATTCTTCCCTATTCCCTTTCCACATCCCTCTCCCTCCAGAACTGCAAGCAATAAACACATTGGCATACACTTGTAGACTCTCAAATATATGCTCAGAGTTCTCTGAAATACTTAAAGTGCTGAACAGCTGACACAAAGTGATAATCTTTACAAGCAAGTTGGCTAAATGGAAGTCATTATCAAGCATTAGCTGTCAGGAATGTGTGAGGCACCCACCTTTGAAAATTAACAGCCACCTGACATTTCCCTCACTATTTTATCTTCTTGGGAAACCTGATAATGCCTTCTCTCTTGCTTTTTCATAGATGGAATATCTTAGCATCAATTCACAGTTGCCCTGTGCCATTCTTCCCATCTGATAAGCAAAGCAGTTAACCCCACCAGCTGGTTATAGAAATGAACCCTGAACCCCAGTTACAAAGAGCCTGAGTCAAATCACATCTATGCTTCCCCTAAAGAAACAGCTATTTGAAGCCAACATCTTGATTTAACCCATCCTACAGGGGTCGAGGCCAGATGGGCCTTTATCTGGAGCTGATGTGCCTCAAAGCAAAGGTAGTTCTGATCTGAGAGTTTGAGTTTGGTCTCTCCCTCTCTAGTTAGTTCATTAAGATTCTTTTTAATTCTATTGTTTAACACTGTGTGAAGTGTGCTTTTTTAAAAGAAGAATCCTATTCTTTGTAGTCAAGCTCCTTTCTGCCTTAAAGAAACTCTTATTGAAATTGGAAGCTGTAATTATCTAATTAGCCAATACAGACATTCTAGCATACAAATGTAGGGCTGAAAGGGCCCTCAAGAGGTCATCCAGTCCATGCCTTTCCTTGGAGGGAGGAAGATAGATATCAAAACTGATCCTTAACAGATGGTGGTCTAAACCCATTCTTATGAACCTCCAGTAATGGGCATGCCAAAGCTTTTGTAGGTGGCTGGTTTCAGCGTTTCACCATGAGAACCAGTAAAAAGTTTCTCTTAATATTCAACCTAAGTGATCTTCGCTGAAAATTAAGTTATTTCTTCTTGCCCTTCTTACAGTGGCCCTGGAGAACAATGGGTCCCTATTGCATAGAAAGACTTCTGTGACTCTTCCCAGCCACTCACACCCTTCCAGTCTTATTTTTTCTAGATGAAACACACCTACTTCCTTCAACCTTTTTTCCCTTAGGCCATTTTCTGCATACCTCTTTGCTTTGGCTTTTCTCTTTTCTGGACTCTGCCTAGATATCTTACTTTCTATTTTATCCTTTTTTTGACTGGAATTCTTTCTGAAAAAAATGCTTGAAAATTCTGCAGACTCAGCAAGTAACCACATAAGTTCTCTCAACCATTTCCCCTGTTCTATTGGTCTCTACTGAGGAAAGTGTTTGAGTCTCAGTACTTAAAGAACAAGGTTAAAGTTGTGCTGACTTTACCCAGAGCACACAAAGTACAGTTTTGCTCTTTTACTCTACCCATGATGATAACATTTGATTTACCTGTCAATCCAAGGGGTAATTACATTTTAATCCAAAACAACCGCATACTATTACCTTTGCCATAGCAAATAAGGTATGCTTCAGAGGCCTTTTCTTCCAGTTCACCAACAGATAGCAGAGGCAGGGGGGCTCTTTTCTTTTAGAACCCCAGCCAAGGCTTGTGTTTCTGAAAGATGCTAGATAACCCTAAGGCTGAGTTTCACTAGG
The DNA here is from genome assembly GCF_000455745.1 of Alligator sinensis. Lineage (NCBI taxonomy): Eukaryota > Metazoa > Chordata > Crocodylia > Alligatoridae > Alligator > Alligator sinensis. Next base: position 47,757 of record NW_005843259.1, on the reverse strand, counting down.
CCCTGAACTAGAAAACTGAATGCAGCAACAGTGTAAACTTTTCTATATCCCTTGCCCTTGATTTCTGCACATTGAGAGGTTAACCTTTTTTCCATGCTCTCTCAAGGTTTTTCTTCCCTGACGAGACATGTCATATATAATGGCTTTTATGGATATCCACTAACAAACAGACTGCCATCTACTCATTTTGTATATGCCAACCAGCCAACGTGTGACTTGTTTCCATTACAACCATTTTTGAACTGGCAAGCTAGAGAGATTGTACACTACCAGCACCCTGATCAATCTGTGCAGTTCCCCTTTTTGTATTTTATTTAGGACTCATTCAAGTAGCTTCCATGATTCACTGGCAGCCAGATAAGGAGGAACCTATCCTTTTCTGAAAGAGGTACAGAACACATTTCTCTGATATTTTCCAGAGTACCACATTCAAATTTAGTGTGTGAGTGAGCAAAAATAAGTAATTATATCCTCTCATATTAGGGAGAAGTCCTATGGAAATGAATAGGGATTAAACTAATTGGGTCCCACAGAAGCCACATTATATTTCTATAGAAGCTATTCACACCATCATAGTGTAAACAAGGACATATCCATCAAAGTCAGCAGAGTTGTACTGGAGCTGTTGGCAAAGACCTGGCACAATTATCACATGCGTGTGCTGGAGACAGAGGAAAGGGAACAGTAGAGGGTTCCAGACTGCTTGGGCTGGTGTGACCAAAGAAAGCAGAGAACTACATTTACATTTCAAAGCAGAACTTGGAAGAGACTGGAATACCTGAGAAGAGACAAAGATACTAAATGCATGAAAGTCATGAGGGGTATGCTATACATGAGGGACATGCTATATGTGAAGAACATGAAAAGCATGCTACACTATGGTCAGGGAACCCAAGGGTGAGAAGGGAACACAAATTCACCTTTAAAACTCAGGTAGAGAAGAGGCATGTGGGATCTCCACTTCAGTGCCTAAGATGACCTGCAGATTCCCCCAGCAGGACTTTCTGAATACCTGGCTGTAACAAGATACTCTGTCCTTGGGATTACATAAGACTTATGCAAGGCTATCTGTTGTCTTTTTGGTTTACTATACTGCATTTTAAGTTAAGTGTTGTCACTGTATCTTACTAGTCTGTCTTTGCTTACACAAAATTTTTCTATTGTTCTTTGTCATGTGCTTGAAGTTACAAATTGTTGTGTTCAATAAATGCTCTCATCAGAGAATGCGCTATTTTGTTCAAGCATTTATGAATTCAGTGCCACTGCCTAAACTCTAATATTAAGTCTGGTAAAAGAGCAATAAGGATGCATATGAAAAGTGAGTCAGATCCATAGAATTTTATGCAAAAGGAAAACCCTTTATGACATTTTTGGAACCATTCTACAAAATTTGATGGCAAAGATAAAGCTCTCGCCTTGATTTTAAAGGATGGTTAAAACTTTTATAAAGATTTTCAATTCAGTTCATAAGACCTATTTCCATAAGTGTTGGACAATGATTTTGATCCCAGAACATGCTTTGTTTATTGCACTAGGTCATCCTGTATGCATATATCTGCATTCAAGAAATTACTTCAGACAGAGACACAGACCATGCACTCTCTCAAAGGAAAGGCACTATAGTTCATCACTAAAATGTCTTCAGTATGCAAAAGTTCCTTAAATTTAGGATTTAAAATCCCATTTATCTATTTATAGTAATTCAAACTGGTGATTTTTAGTAATATTACAAGCTGGGAAGAAAGACTAGCTGAGTAGCCATGTTAGTGACAAGATGGGGTAGTCTCTTCTGAACTCTGTAGATGGAACAACACAGAGTTGCTGAGCCTTTGCTTAAGTACCTACATAAAATAAACCTTCCCCACTGACAGGGAGTTTGGAGAAGACAAGAGTCATTTCAGCAGCGTAACAATGTGGCCAGGTGCCTGGGGCAGTTGCCATACACAGGGGCAGCAGTGAATTCCTGGTTGCTGCTGTTGTGGTTGTGTGGCTGCAGTGACAGCCTTCTTTCTGCATCTCCCAGGTCCCCAAGTCAGTACCAAGGGTAGCAGCCACAGGCATACTCAGAACCCTAGTTACACCATGGACCCAGAGGGACAGCCTTCCATCTTCAGCTCCCTCTGTGCAAAAATTAAGTTTATTTCCTACCTATAGGGACTTTTTACCATCTTGTACTGTCTATACTTTTCCCAGAGCCTGACAAAGGGACTTTGATCCCGAAAGCTTGCAGAAAAGGACAAGTTTCTTGTGATTTCCCAGTTGGTCTAATAAAAGGTATCATTTGGAGACCAGTTCTAGTTTTTTGTATTAATCTTATTTCTTCACATTTTTAGAGGTAAGACAGAATTTTAGTTACAAGGAAGAGGGTAATTTTTGCGGACATTCTGTAACATGGGAAAACGAGAGATGCATTGAAGGTTTAACCGAGGTGCACAGTAGTCAATTGCTTATTAAATGTGTGTTTTCCTTGCTTTTTAATGCTTTGCTTGGTGGGGGGTTCAAAAGAGCAATCTTAACAGTAAGATAAGAAGTTTTGTTATAAGTCTCACAATCACCCTCATTAAATGCTGCCTCAAAATACTGAAGTCATTCTCCTGAGAAAAAACAAAATATTCATAACTAAACTTAACTTTTAGTCCAACCAATTTGGAAACACAAGCAGCCATAAGAAACCTTCCAAGCCTTCATTTGGGTATTTTTGAATAAATTAATTTCAAGAAATTAATTACACAAATTCTTATAAATCAAATGAGTCCTTTTAAAGGAAAGAAAAGCATTGGATTATCTATTTGCCCTAGAAAGATCGCAGAATCAGAGTTGGAAAGAACCTCAAGCATCCTGTAGTTCAACCTCTTGCACAGATGCAAGAAACATTATTCATAAACCATCCTAAACATGTGTGTATCCAGCCTCTTGAAAACTTCCAAGAAGATGCCACAAGTGCTTGCAGCAACTTGTTCCATTATCCTACTGCTCTTACAGCTAAAGAAAATTTTCATGAGGTTTAATATAGCACTGTTTTGCTATAGTTTAGTTCTACTGTTTGAACAGAAAGAGTTCACATTGCAAGGCGCTCTCTGTAACCAGGAGGACCAGAAATTTTCTTTATTTTTCTTTCAAGTGAAGGCTTAGTGTCTCACATAAAATGACCTTACCTTTCAATAGCTCTTTTCATCAATGCATTTTCCAATCATTTATTTATTTATGCTCACAATAACCTTTTGAAGTATTGTTATCCCATTTATATAGGGGCAGTGAGTACAGGTATCAACAGGCTAGGTAACTCGCCCAAGTTCACGCACCAAATCTGTGAAGAGCAGAAAGCCGAACATAGATCTTTCAAGGCTTAGACAAGTGGCCCAACAGCTGTAGTCCTTTGTCTCCTGACAGAAGGATCTGGCGCTTTTAAGAAATATACTAAATATCGCAAGGCTCTCATTAAAATGTAAACCCCAACACACTACAATTCAACACAAAATGTGTTCCATGAATCCTGCAGCTGTTCAGTAAAGTAGACACTCTTGTAAGTTTTTATCACTGCTAAGTTTGCTGGGACCCAGAATCTGTGGCTCCAGTTAGATTTTGGCTCTCGGGGCTTCCAGATATCATCCTGCAGAACCAAGAGTTGAATCTTGATTAATATTGCAGCTCAATGGTCTTCCACACTGATGACTCCACAGCAAAGGGCCTGGAAGTCCAATAGATGGCTGCCCCAGAGCCACCAGCACTAGAATCCTAAGATTACTAGACAAGGGCTATTTCCCTAGAAGGCCTGATTGGGAACCAAAAGCCCTGGAAGCACTCAGTAGCCATTAGGGCTGTGCGAAGCTTCAGGTGCTGATTTGATTCGGAGGAGATTCGGCCTGATTCAATGGCCGAATCTCCAAATCCGAATCAAATCAGGGTACCAATTAAAAGGCCCAAATCAATTTGAAGCTCTCTGAATTGGTTCAGAAAACATTCAGAGAGCTTCAGCAATTCAGACAGTCCTGGCTGGCTGCAGCAGGGAGCTGGACCTAGACTCCATGCTAGTAAGTAGGGGGTGGGGATGCCTGCTCCCCCAGCCCCTCTGAGTGCTCCTGACCCCCACCTGCTCTCCCAGCCCCTGCCATGGCTGCCCCGCCTGGACCAGCTCCCAGTTGTTTAAATAGAAGTCCCGACTCACCAGGTGCTGCCAGGTGGGAGGGGGGGGCAATCCCTGCTGCCCCCCCATGTCACGTGGCGGGGCTCTGCCATGAGCTCCCTGACCCCTGCCTGCTCTCCCAGCCATCCCCCATGGCTGTCCCACCCATCCCAGCTCCCAACCCTTAAAAAACAAACCAAAAAAAAAAAACCACACACTCACCAGCTGCTACAACAGCCTCAAGGCTTCTGGGTGCTCATGGAAGAGCCCCCTATGCAGCACAGAGCAGTGGGGGTCAGCAGGGATCCCCCCACCCCCTGCAGACCAGCCAGGGGTTTTTTGGTTTGTTTTTTTAAAGGGCTGGGAGCTGGAGTGGGCAGAGCAGCCATGGGGGGGTGGCATGGGGTAGTGGGGGGCAGCAGGGATTGCTCCCCACTGGGCAGGAGCCAGTGAGTGGGGGCTTTTTTTTTTTTTCAAAGAGCCAGGAGCTGGGGCTGGGAGGCGCAGCCATTGAGAGCAGGTGGGGGACAGGGCCTGTGTGATTCAGAGATTCAGCTGATTTGGCAGGAGTCGAATCTCTGAATTGGATTCAGCTGAATCAATTGGGGACAGTGATTCAAATCACCGAATTGTATCACTGTGCCCCGAATCGGCCGAATCCAAATCCGAAGCGAATGCTAGCTACTTTGCATAGGCCTAGTAGCCATCCCCTGGGCAGTATAGGTTCCCAACCCTAGGGCAATCCACCTGTCAGGTCTATACCAGAATCAGTCTGTGGAAGAATGGGTTTACCAGCCTTGGCAGTTCACCCAGGAATGTCCTAGAAGCAGAGACCTTGAACCATGGTTCTGAAGCAGGCTGCCAGGAATCCGAGTAAGCTTCTGTAGGAAACCTGCCACTGATTCAATATGTCTTTTCACTCAACATAACTACTACTGCAAAAACATTCTTCTCTTAAGCACTTGCCAGATAGAAAATTCTTAGAATTCTTCATCTTATTGCATTACACTTTCCCCTGCTCCTCATGCAGTTCTTCCTTGGTTTTTACCATGGCAATTAATACCTGGCCAGAGGTGCCTCCCACATGGAGGCCAAACTATCAAAGGTTGTTTTTTCCTTTTTTGGGAGGACAGAAAGTGCAGAAGTTATTTACCACTAATCCAGACAAACATTGCCATTCACCCACAATCATCTTTTGTCCATTATATATTGCAACATGACATTGACATCACTCAGGAATTTTGCTCAGAAAAGCAAGTCAGTCAGAGATCAGGGATTAGTGGATATAAGTGGTCAAGTAGTATAACAGCAACAATTTATTATTGGGTGTTTGAAACAAGTACAATTAAATGCTAAAGGGGGCAGAAAATGTGGCATAGCAACTCTTAGAAAATAAAACTCTTGTAAAATAAAACATATGCATGCTACCTTAAAACTCTCCTCTTAACAGAGGTGGGCAAAAATGCAGAATTGGCAACAGTGAGGTTTTTGAAAAATTCTAGTAAATTGTGCCAAATGGAGCACATCAAGAAAGTAAGAAAAACAGAAATCAAAGCATTTGATTTCAGCATTTTAAAATTAAACATTTCTACTTGTCACTGAAAAATATCCTTCCAATGTATTTTAAAAAGTAAAAATGCTCAAAATCCAAATAAGTAATTTTAAGTTGAAATCAGCGTTTTTGTTTCAACAGAAAAATATTTATTTCAATGTTTCAATTAACAAAAAAGCTTATGTTTAATTGGTCTTCCAATTTTTCAAAACTGCCAGCAAACTGATTTTTTATTATTTGCAAAGAACTTCCTGTTAATTACTTTTGTTACTGCATCTCAATTCTGCTGCACAAGCACTGACTTCATTTTATATGCCTGCTGGAAGTCAAATTGATAAAATTACATTCCTGGGTCCTGATCTTAGTCTCATGGATGTTGGTGGCAAAAGTTCTATTAGTCACATCTTCCTCATTTGACATTAAAAGCTTAAATTACACCACTGTTTATATCACAGAACTTAAACTTACATCTGGGCTAATTTTGGCTCTGTGTTTCCATAGTTTAATCTTTTTAATTTCAAATTAATTACACTTTTGATAAATATAAATCAGCTTAAGCACCTACTGCAGGTTCTTGAGACAGAATCGTTAAGGCATATTACTATGATTCCAGAGTCAAAGTTCCATCCCTGCCATGGACTTATGTCAAAAACCATTTCCAGTTGACCTAGCTGTACATAAACAGCCATAAAGCCATTACATGTGACATGTTTCATCAGAGAAGAAAAACTTTGAGTGAGCATGGAAAACAGGTTAACTTCTGCAAGAAATCAGGGTTGAGGTGTACAGAAAAGTTTGCACTATTGCTGCATACACTTTTGTAGTTCAGGGCCCAATGAAACTCATCCTCAGGGTTATCTAGCATTTTTCAGGTGTGTAGGCCTTTGGCTGGGGTTATAGAACTAATGGGCACCTATACACATGATGGACCTCTGCTCCGACGCATGCTAATTAATTAAGTCTGCTGGAGCATGCTATTTAACACGCTCCAGCAGCTCCTGCATCACATGTATTCAGCATCCCCTCATTTCAAAATGACTGTTGGGGCGCTTTAACTGACGCTCATCGAATGATTGGATGTTGGATACATGTGACACTGCGGGCACTTTAATTAGAGAGGCTCTCAGAGTTTCTGTTTTCCATTGCTGTCTTATTCAGTCCTTTTCCCATGGAACAATTGCTTTGTTCCCCTCAATTTCACCCGCACATTTGAATGAGTAAATTTTCACTGATAGTCTCTTGTCATGTACCTGCAGATGAGAATCCTAGCAAGCTTTCACTTTGTTTTCCTTTTTACCTAAATAATACATTGAAGTAAAATTTTAAAGCTGCTTTAAAAAATGTACACCTACCCAGGTGACAGCACCAAAGACATTTCTTCCAAGTCCTATCATTAAAAGACTTTTTCTTTCCCAGTCTCTCATGACTCATGCACATTTAAAGTGTTTTCCAAAGAGAGTGCCCCTTTGACATTTCACACCATCTCATCAACACTTTGGGACATGTTAATAATATCTCCTTCTTCATTGGTTGTATGGATCACCCTTGATTCAAAACCTGTTTTTTTTAAACAACAAGGATTTTTTTGCCTTCAACTGCTTTAATACTAGAACTCTTTTTTCCTAGGGAGCCCTATTTTCAATCTAATTCTGAAGGCCAGATTCTGACTTCAGTTAAGTACCAGTAAAACCAATGACATTATTCCCATTTAAAACTGGCATTAACTAAGGTCAGGATCTGGGCTTATGAGGTCATTCATTTATGTTTTTCATACAGTTGTACTTGACTCCATATGCTTATAGACATATGCTTATGGGCAGCTATCCATTCCCAGGATGGTGTGTTCCAAAAGGCTATGAAGTATCATTAGGAGAGATGCAAACAAGACTGTGGAAAAGAACTGAACTGAACAGTGGTTGGTTCAAAGAGGATTTCAATGGGCATGCTAGTGTTTCAGCTTCTGAAATCAGGCTCTCACCTTGCTTCTTGATAGGTTAAAATAGCCCACAGGAATCTCCATGCTGGCATAGCTAGACTGCTTCCAGTAAGCAAACTAGGTTGTATTCACCTAGCTTTGGTATCTCTAAGCTACACTGCACTCTGCAGTGTAGGTGTAGCCTATGTCATGTCCCCAGACCTGCAAATGTGAGTATGCCCTCTTCATTTCTATGGAGAGTTAAGTCTAAGACCCTTTACCAAAAGCATACTGTGGCAGTGCACTGGGTGTGCCTGCCACTTTAAGGGCCTGGAGCTGGCAGCCTCCAGGTGCCTGATTAGGGCAGCCATTTTAGAGGCAAGGGCTGCCTATATA